>NW_024609428.1:0-170646 GCF_018296145.1 Oncorhynchus tshawytscha | reverse complement strand
GCAATAACATGATTATCCGAAGGACACACAGCTGCCATCACGCAAATATACTCCCCTGTAACTACAAAGAACAGCCTGTAACACTAACGAGCTTAGAGTGCCAAGCTATCTCACTGACATTGAACCCTACATGCACTCCTGCATAAACAGGAAACACCTGAGCCTAAAGCAGACATTACCAGTCCCTAAATCCACGCTCCCTTGACACACATACATTTCATGAGCACTGTACACTCACACTCTACCCCCCCTACTGGTCAGGTGCCAAGAGCAAAGGACTTTGCTGAGCACCAATGGGGCTCCTGCTCTGGCTAAGAGCAGGCCCGCCTCCAACTCTTCAGGACCAGTCAGAAGACCAACACAACGAGACTCCACCTGCATTATTCTGTGTATACATTCTGCTGTAAACTCTGGCTGGGCAGCCTAATTATTCTGACTCCTCACAGAGTCATATTGCTTAAGAGTCCGTGCACAGTGCAGAACAAAGATATCTCTGATCTTAAAAATAAACTGCCTTTTGCTACACCTGATTCCACTCTGTCCAGCGTCGTTGTTTTGCTCTCCTCATGTAAACACCAACACTGGTGAGGAACAGAGAGAGAGAGAGAGGCTGGTGAGGAACAGAGAGAGAGAGAGAGGCTGGTGAGGAACATGAGAGAGAGAGAGAGAGGCGGGTGAGGAACATGAAGAGAGGCTGGTGAGGAACATGAGAGAGAGAGAGAGAGACTGGTGAGGAACAGAACAGAGAGAGAGAGAGAGAGAGAGAGACTGGTCAGGAACAGAGAGAGAGAGACTGGTGAGGAACAGAGAGAGAGAGAGCCTGATGAGAGAGACAGAGAGAAAATGTGAGAGGACGAGGTTAAGGCTTGCATTAGGAGAGAGTCAGTAGCAGCACTGAACTGGCTCTAGCAGACATGCAAACACATATCTCATCATCTATTTTATACACGCACGCACACACACACACACACGCATCTCTTATCATAATCCTCTTTGAAACCAGGCGGAGCAGACTCTTGAGCTGCAGGAGCATCTTATAATAACATCACTAGGGAGATCAAACAATTATATCAGGTAGGAAAGACCAGGAGCACTTAGGTATCACTCCAGGAGGCTTATTTGTCCTGTATGACTCAACATGAACAGCTCTGCTGGTTGTCACTTCAAATCAGAGAGGTATAATGCAAAGCAGGTTCAAAGGACTTAGCCAGCTTCTTGCCTGAATATTCTGAAATATCTTTATAGTTTTTTTTATAAAGATAAACTTGAAATGGGCATGGTCTACTGGAGCCAACAACCAAAACACATCCCTAAACGTAGCTTTCCTCACTGAACCAGAAAGTAATTTCTGGTTGTTTATCAAAGTCAGCTGGCTAACTCCTCCTAGTTAGTAGTGTACCCCTAAGGGCGTTACTCTTCGAGGGGAGTACTGATCTAGGGATCAGTTTTGCAGTTTAGATCGTGGTAAATACCATTATATGTACAGCCTTCCTATTTCGAAGACACTGTGAATATGGGCCTGGAGCTTTCTTTCTCCTTACCCCAAATGGCATCCCCCCCTCAGTGTGCGCCAAGTTTGTTTACTGCCTATACTGCATTAAGCTATCGTGCTGGTGACAGCCAGACTACAATAAGGCTAAAGGCCTAGAGTGGCAGTACTGCCATGCCATTCCATAAGCAATGACTCAGCCCGATTGGGCTCTGCGTTTTGCGCAACCCACAAATCACTCTCCCTGACATCGCAGATCCATCCTGGGGCTTAAAATAAACAGCAGGTGGGGGATTTTGAATACGCTCCGGGATGGAACCGAGAAAGCGAATATTTAACACAAAGGTAGGTGTGACAAGCAATGCCAAGGCTCGAAAAGGGGACAAGCTGTGCACAGTTGAAGGACATACAGGCATGTAAACTCAGTGTAAAAAGTGTTCAACTACCTTGAAGGTAGAACATTGACTGGCATTCATGGGAGCGCAAGAAGTCGGCTTGTGTTATGGGAATGAGGGAGGGATAAAAAAAAAAAAAAAAAAAAAAGTACAAGGTTCTCCCTAGTTTTCTAATGTTTTGAAGGGGCTCAGCAGGTTGACGCTGTCCAAAGTGTTTCCCAGGTCTTTAAGGTACAGTAGAGGCCTCAGGAAGCTAATAAGACTCTGTCACAAAGGCAGCAGTAACTTGTTCCATTGGCACAACTGACTCGAGAGGCGAGCGTTTTGGTCGGAGGCCCCGCCAACTGCAGGTGGAATTTCAGCACGGTGGGCAGGACAGGAAGTGGGCCACGCCAGCGTCAACACACTCCTGCCCCACTCTCCGAGCCGACTGCAGGCAGACACACACACACCGCCTAATAAGTTCCATGTGCTAACCAGATGTTAAACAAACAGGCTACCTCAAAAAACACAATGTGCCTATCAATGGCTCAGTGCTGTAGTGCCTTATGCTAATAAGTTGCTAATAGCAAGCACCGCAACCTTAAAACATACTCTGATGCTACGTATGTAAACCATGCCAATGCATTTGGGTTAGCTTGTGACTTGGAAAAAAGGGAGCACTATTCCTTCTCTCCTGCTCTGGCCAGGGACTGGGCTAGCTAAGCCACACCAGTACAGCAGCCCTGGGCTAGCTAAGCCACGCCAGTACAGCAGCCCTGGGCTAGCTAAGCCACGCCAGTACAGCAGCCCTGGGCTAGCTAAGCCACGCCAGTACAGCAGCCCTGGGCTAGCTAAGCCACGCCAGTACAGCAGCCCTGGGCTAGCTAAGCCACGCCAGTACAGCAGCCCTGGGCTAGCTAAGCCACGCCAGTACAGCAGCTCTGGGCTAGCTAAGCCACGCCAGTACAAGGCTGCATTTGAAATGGTACCGTATTACCTATATAGTGCCCTACTTTTGACTAGAGCCCTATGACCCCTGGTCAAAAATAGTGCACTATATAGGTAATAGGGTGTTGTTGTGGACGCACATGTGAAGAACCAGGACATTGTGGTCTCTTAGAGAGAGCAACTACTCTCTGTTCTGGTGGAGACAGAGAGGACACTGTGGTCTATTTCAGAATACAGTACTCCTCTTATTTCCCACCATAGCACAGCTCTGAACATGACAGGTATGGGGGAGTGTTCTGGTGTGAGTTCACTGGTTTGTGTTGAGGAAGTACAGATTAGCTGAAGAAGTTCTGTTAGTGCTGGGATGGAACCAAAGCATAGGTGTGTGAGAGTGTGTTACATGTACAGTGGGGCAAAAAAGTATTTAGACAGCCACCAATTGTGCAAGTTCTCCCAATTAAAAATATGAGAGAGGCCTGTAATTTTCATCATAGGTACACTTCCACTAGGACAGACAAAATTAGAAAAAAAAATCCAGAAAAATCACATTGTAGGATTTTTAATGAATTTATTTGCAAATTATGGTGGAAAATAAGTATTTGGTCAATAACAAAAGTTTCTCAATACTTTGTTATATACCCTTTGTTGGCAATGACAGAGGTCAAACGTTTTCTGTAAGTCTTCACAAGGTTTTCACACACTGTTGCTGGTATTTTGGCCCATTCCTCCATGCAGATCTCCTCTAGAGCAGTGATGTTTTGGGGCTGTTGCTGGGCCACAACGGACTTTCAACTCCCTCCAAAGATTTTCTATGGGGTTGAGATCTGGAGACTGGCTAGGCCACTCCAGGACCTTGAAATGCTTCTAACGAAGCCACTCCTTCGTTACCCGGGCGGTGTGTTTGGGATCATTGTCATGCTGAAAGACCCAGCCACGCTTCATCTTCAATGCCCTTGCTGATGGTAGGCTTTGTTACTGTCAATGGTCCCAGCTCTCTGCAGGTCATTCACTAGGTCCCCCGTGTGGCTCTGGGATTTTGCTCACCGTTCTTGTGATAATTTGACCCCACGGGGTGAGATCTTGTGTGGAGCCCCAGATCGAGGGAGATTATCAGTGGTCTTGTATGTCTTCCATTTCCGAATAATTGCTCCCACAGTTGATTTCTTCAAACCAAGCTGCTTACCTATTGCAGATTCAGTCTTCCCAGCCTGGTGCAGGTCTACAATTTTGTTTCTGGTGTCCTTTGACAGCTCTTTGGTCTTGGCCATAGTGGAGTTTGGAGTGTGACTGTTTGAGGTTGTAGACAGGTGTCTTTTACACTGATAACAAGTTCAAACAGGTGCCATTAATACAGGTAACGAGTGGAAGACAGAGGAGCCTCTTAAAGAAGAAGTTACAGGTCTGTGAGAGCCAGAAATCTTGCTTGTTTGTAGGTGACCAAATACTTATTTTCCACCATAATTTGCAAATAAATTCATAAAAAATCCTACAATGTGATTTTCTGCATTTCTTTTCTCATTTTGTCTGTCATAGTTCAAGTGTACCTATGATGAGGCCTCATCTTTTTAAGTGGGAGAACTTGCACAATTGGTGGCTGACTAAATACTTTTTTTGCCCCACTGTATATGCGTATATATATGTGTGTATGTTGATTCGCATATGTTTGTTTGTGTGTGTGTTGATGTGCAGATGTGTGTGTAGGTGCATAGGTGTGTGTCTATACTCACTGCTGGCGATGTGTCGGCTGTCCCCAGCCTGTGGTAGTGTCTCGTGGGCGTCGTGGTAGACCTGAGGCAGCCCTATAGTCCTGTCCATGTCCACCATGTCCAGCACCACCGAGCTCTCCTCCCCGTTCACCGTGAAGTCTCTGGCCCCTGTGATTGCGTTGGTGGGCGGGCCTCCCACTGACATCTCATAGTCTGGCGGAATGTCATCTCCACAGTCAAAGTTGGGCTGAAATCAATCAATCAAATATAAACAAAAACTTTCCAAAAAACAAAAACTTTCCAAAATAAAATCTCTCCAGGATCAAAAACTCAAAAATAAAAATCTCTCCAGGGTTGGGAATGAAAGAGAGATGGATAGATGTTGAAAGACAGAACCTCCTTACTGGTATTCCCAGCGCTTTGAGGATGTTCATTTTACACATGGGACAGGTCCGATGGTCCAGAAGCCAGGGGTCCACACAGCTTTTATGGAAGATGTGCCTGAGGACAGAGTCACACACACGAACACGCACAGCCTTGATGATGTCATCCATAGTAACAGTCTCCTTGGTAACATAGCATCACTCACCATGCTCTACATATGCTCTCAGGTACAGAACAGTAAATTAATTGTGGCATATTAATGACTACCAATCATTCCCAATAGACCTACTGCAACACATGATCTATAGGAGACAATGATAGTAATGGTCTGCTCTCTCTGGTTACACTGAGAAATGGGAGAGGCCTATCGTACCTGCACGGCAATATCCTAACAACATCGTTCGCTTTATAGCCCTCAATGCACACAGCACAGTTGTCAAAGTCAGACTCCGTTTCCTAGAACACCAAACACACAGGAGACCATTTACTGGTTGGTTGTCTAGTCTCCTTTTCATTTCCTGGAAGGTGAATAAAGCAGAGCGGATCAAAAGCCATGCAGCCTGTATAATTCATTCAAATTTAAACACACACACACACACACACACACACACACACACACACACACACACACTAGCCATGCAGCCTGTATAATTTCATTCAAATTTAAACACACACACAGAAAATAAAAACGAGTCAGTCATTATCATTGGGCTGATGGAAGTTCATTACCAAATGCTGCGCTTAGCAGGAGCGTGAGGAAACGGTTCGCTTCGGTTTAGAACCATATCACTGCTACTTAAATAGGTGGTTTTGTAAACACTTTACTTGAAGAAGGTCTATACATAAGGCATTCATAACCCCTTCATGAAACCAGTCATGAAATCTTGCATGAGTGTGGGAGTATCATTCATAACAACCTTCGTGAACACATTTATCCAACATCATAGAAGAGGTTAGTAAAGAACGCAGCCAGGTGTACCTTGTCTCCTTTCCTGATGGTTCGTATTTGGCCTTCTTGGCTGCTGTTGGCCTTCTGCATGAGGGAGGCGTCTCTGCTCATAGAAGATCAAAGATAACAAAGAAGGTGGGGGAAAGATAAGCAACCCAACCTGGCAACCCAAAAGAGAGAAAAGAATGTCTGGAATTTCCTGATATATCCATAACCGCTGACAAGGCAAGGAATGGACACGTCTAGAGAGAAAGGCATGAGATGCACTGTCTCCATCTGAACCAAATCACTGGTTAATAGATCTGAAGGAGACGTTCTGAGAGGCTGTGTAATGTTTTAACACGGCCGGATGAACAGTCGCTAGTGATAAATGCATGAGCGAGGGAGCTGACAGTTAAGCCCTTGTTGCATGACCAGAGGGAGAACACACAGGCTGAGCTCAATCACTGAGTTGTGAGGGAAAAAAGGGAAAGAGAGAGAAATGCATGAGGGAGGGAGCGATAGAGAGCTAAATGCATGAGGGAGGGAGCGATAGAGCTAAATGCATGAGGGAGGGAGCGATAGAGAGCTAAATGCATGAGGAGGGAGCGAGAGAGAGCTAAATGCATGAGGGAGGGAGCGATAGAGAGCTAAATGCATGAGGGAGGGAGCGATAGAGAGCTAAATGCATGAGGAGGGAGCGATAGAGAGCTAAATGCATGAGGGAGGGAGCGATAGAGAGCTAAATGCATGAGGGAGGGAGCGATAGAGAGCTAAATGCATGAGGGAGGGAGCGATAGAGCTAAATGCATGAGGGAGGGAGCGATAGAGAGCTAAATGCATGAGGGAGGGAGCGATAGAGAGCTAAATGCATGAGGGAGGGAGCGATAGAGAGCTAAATGCATGAGGGAGGGAGCGATAGAGAGCTAAATGCATGAGGGAGGGAGAGATTTGAGTGGATGATAAAAATACTAAGAGACATTGAGAGAGGTAGGCTGTTAAACCTCGTCATCTAGGTCTACTCTCACTGTGGAAAAGAACTGCATCAGACCAGGCCACTGCCCACAGCTGCTCTCAATCAATCATCAAGGAAAGTCATTGTGACATCAACAGAGAACAGATTTGTGGTTTCAGGCCTGGCGAGTTCTTGAGTGAATCATAATTCAACTCCAGCAGGTATGAAAAATCAAAAATTGTCACCATGGTACCCATTCCCCTTGACAACCCATGTGGTTGTCTGTGACATTTGTGTCAACATCGGACAATCTTAGAAAAAGGTTTCTTCAGCTGTCCCCATAGGAAAACCTTTGAAGAACCCTTTAGTTCCATGTAGAACCCTCTGTAGAAAGGGTTCCACATGCAACCCAAATGGTTTTACCTGGAACCAAAATAATTCTCCTGCAACCAAAAGGGTTCTTCAAAGGGTTCTCCTATGGGGACAGCCGAAGAAACCTTTAAGGTTCTAGATTGCACCTTTTTGTAAAAGTGTGGGCCACGGTGTGTGCATTGACTACACAGTCCAACAGGACTACATGGTTGACGGTCCAACAGGTTTCCACTAGCAAACCCAGCTGTCGCGCTATTTTTAATTTTGGCCTTCATTTCTGAATGGAAAAAGCAGAGAAAGGTTTAGAGTAGACGAATCACCTCAGAGAAAAGCAACTGCTCTACATATAGATATCGAAAAGTATGTTCATACTGTGGTCAAACTGCTAGTTTACGCTGCCATTACGGTCATACCATACCTGGTTGCGGTCACGAGCTTTGGCATATCTGAACCACTGTATATAGTAACAGACAACCTGTGTGTGATCAGAGACACACTGAAATACAGTAGGATGACATTACCAACCATGTCTTAATGTTATAATCCCTTCAGACGGTTGGTTACAATGCTACACTCACTATGTTCCTCACATTGACCCCACATTAACCCAGTACCCCCTGTATATAGTAGCAGACAACCTGTGTGTGATCAGAGACACACTGAAATACAGTAGGATGACATTACCAACCATGTCTTAATGTTATAATCCCTTCAGACAGTGAGTGTTAGCATTGTAACCAACCACATTTCCTCACATTGACCCAGTACCCCTGTATATAGCCTCGTTATTGTTATTTGGGGGGGTCTGTACAGTGAACAGTGAACTGTACCTGATTGCGGTCGCGAGCGTTGGCGTATCTGAACCGCTGTATATAGTAGAAGATGAGCCATGCCAGGGAGATGATCATCAGGACGATGAAGGAGATGGAGACAAACACCACCGACGTTCTGCTCACATACTTCTGAAGGTTCCTCGTTCCTATGGTGATGTGCATGGTCACCGTGACGTTGCGTTCTAGTAGAGCAGCGATCTCCCGACCCTTGGGTTCCGGAATCATGATCGCCACGATATCCCCCGTACCTGTTGGAATAGGAATTTCCAGGTGAACAAAAAGAAGAGCAGTCGTTGGTAAAGTCAATCAAATACTTATCCGGTTTGTTAAAAGTTGCAAACGGAAGACATTTATAGAGCAGAGCAGAGAAAATGTCTAAACGGGCCTCTTGGAGATGTGTGATTTAGAAAATACAGTGCCCAACACCAAATGTTGTGTGAACACCAGGCTGGTAGGAGTCAAGAAGTCAGCTGCTACAAAATGTATCCAACCAGGCCTCCTGCTCAGGCCTGCTAAGGGCGCTCCTGGGTGGTGTGACTGCAGCGCCAGCTGTGCCATCAGAGACTCTGGGTTCGTGCCCAGGCTCTGTCAGAAATCGACCCGGGAGGTCAAAGCAACGCACAATTGGCCTAGCGTCATCCGGGTTAGGAGGGTTTGGCCGGTAGGGATATCCTTGTCTCATTGCGCACCAGCGACTCCTGTGGTGCGCGCTAACCAAGGTTGCCAGGTGCACGGTGTTTCCTCCGACACATTGGTGCGGCTGGCTTCCGGGTTGGATGTGCGCTGTGTTAAGAAGCAGTGCGGCTTGTTTGGGTTGTGTATCGGAGGACGCATGACTTTCAACCTTTGTCTCTCCCGAGCCCGTACGGGAGTTGTAGCGATGAGACAAGATTATAGCTACTAAAACAATTGGATACCATGAAATTGGGGAGAAAAATGGGTAAAAAAATAAAAAATAATAGTGAAAAAACAATGTATCCAACCAACTACTGTAAATATGTTGTAGTTCATTGGAAATAAACTTAATAAAGGATCTGTTGAGACAACCTACACATCCATATTCATATTCATGTAAATTTTTTTGTATAGGACAGAGATCTGCAACATGTGGCTGTGGGAGTGCATGTGGCTCTTTAATTGCTCCTTGATGGCTTCATTAGATCCCATTCATTTGTATGGGATTTGAAACCTCTCTGTGGAGGTATCAGACCCCTATTGTGTATCAGGGTTGAGCTAAACTATAAATAACCTGTATTCACAGAACACTGTCTGTAGAACACCGTGAGTAATTAGCATTAGGCTAGCCTACTGGGAGTTCATTCAGGCAGAGACAGGACGCAGAGCTAACAAAACAAACCCCTGACTCTCCATGTCTGGGTCAGAGCCCTGTGGCCCTGTTCAGAAGGGAGAAAACGTTACAGATTTAGAACGTATCTGTTGAACAGAAATGATTTGTCTGTCACAGAGTAGGGAATCATATCAGCTCTGTTCATTAGCTGACATTTCTATCAACAACGTTTTGAACATTTCACATCCCTGGTGTCACAATACCAGACCGCTTTGATAACACAGTCCAATTGACAATTAGGTCAGGCCCAGCTGCCACTAAAAAGGTTTGATCGGTAGCTCATTTAGGGTCAAACAAAGTACAACACCCCCCAGACACTCTACAAGGGAACATAATTTCATAGCAAAGGCATTAGTTCACACCACCAGATAGTCAACAGAGTGGAAAATTGTAGGATATTTTAACACTTTCACAACTGAGTTGAAGGTTGTTGAGTTGAATGTTATCAAGGTCATGGACAACAGAAGTGCCACTTTAACACGTTGTGTTTTAACACTTCAGTTAACTCTTTCAGAGTTGAAACTAGCAAGTTCTGACAGGGCCTCCCACCAGACATTATTCTCATCCTCACCTCTCATCTAGCCCCTCTCCCTATGGCCTGTGACCTGACACTTCACAAAATCCTCAACCGTCACACCAAAAGATACTAGAGCTTCAATACACCCTTTCTTCACACAGAAAATTAAAATTACAGTGATAAAATATCCTTCAAGTAGGCTAAGTCCTAAGCTAACACACTAAATAAACACAATCGACATCCCTCAAGATTTCAAAATGGTCGCCATTCACGTTCATAAGGAGCAGGCCAAAAGCTTCAGTGAGGCAAGACTCCGAGTGCCTTAACTTGCAGCTACAGTATGTACTGCCTACCTGTCTCAGACACACTTTAACCACTGACTGAAGCATTGGGAGGTGAGGTGAGAGGATAGATAGGAAGTATAGCCTATCAGAGGTGTCTGAGTGGTTTAAAATCCCAGACAAGAGATTACACTTCATGGTCACTCCATCTGCAGCCACACATTGATGTGGGATGATGTCTGTGTCGTCAAGTGCCTAAGTGACTCATTAGCCTTTGGAACTCGGTGACATCATTTCCCTCTAGTACTCTGCGGCCTTGTTACCGTGGCGTCTGTGCGGAGCCACAGGAACACAGAAGCCCCAGGGTGCTTCACTTCTTCACTCAATCTATCAGTAATTTCTAAAGGAGATGCTCGTTCACTCGGCCACCACCGCCGCCAGGCAGCCCGGCCAGCCACAGGCCATTGTGGGATACCTCGGCGGAGGTCTGAAAGTGGCCAAGGCCATTATATCGCCATACCCTGGGGATGGATAGAGAGAGAAAGAAAAAGAGAGAAAGTTGGCACCAAGCAACACCATATTATAACTGCAGAACAGACAAAAACAGGTTGGAAAAAGCTGTGACTGAATAAATAAAAGTAGCTGCAAAACTTTTAGCCCAAGAAAGACACAAAGCAAGCAGCAAGGCATTCAAAAATGGATGACTCCGTCAACCCACTCACTAATGAATTCGGATTAGAAAAGGAACATTGGACTTTACTCCAGAGACTGAAATATATTCACTAACAAATGCGGATTTAAAACCGCCAAAAATTGGCATACGACAGTCGGGCGCACCATAAGGCTAAGAGCTAAGCTTCCCCTAATGTAAATTGGCAAAATTATATAGCCTAATTATCTTACTCCTGTCGATACAGACATTAATAAAACAATTAAAAAATAAGCTACTACACCAGAAAGCATGATTTGGCCACAGAGGATCATTAGCTTCTTTAAAAACATATAAGCTGTGGATCCTCGTAAAACTGACCATCCTACCGATCCTCGACTTCGGCGATGTCATTTACAAAATAGCCTACACTCTACTCTGCAAATTGGATGCAGTCTATCACAGTGCCATCAGTTGTCACCAAAGCCCCATATACTACCCACCACTGCGACCTGTATGCTCTCGATGGCTGGCCCTCACTTCATATTCGTCACCAAACCCACTGGCTCCAGGTCATCTATAAGTCTTTGCTAAGTAAAGCCCTGCTTTATCTCAGCTCACTGGTCACCATAGCAGCACACACCCGTAGCATGCACTCCAGCAGGTATATTTCACTGGGCACCCCCAAAGCCAATTTCTCCTTTGGCCACCTTTCCTTCCAGTTCTCTGCTGCCAATGACTGGAACGAATTGCAAAAATCACTGAAGCTGAAGCCTCATATCTCCTCTCTAACTGTAAGCACCAGCTGTCAAATTAGCCTACAGGTCATTGCACCTGAACATAGCCCATCTGTAAATAGCCCATCCAACTACCTCATCCCCATACTGTTATTATTATTATTTTTTGCTCCTTTGCACCCCAGTATCTCTACTTGCGCATTCATCTTCTGCACATCTATCACTCCAGTGTTTGATTGCTAAATTGTAATTATTTCGCCACTATGGCCTATTTATTGCCTTACCTCACCTAATTTGCACACACTGTATTTAGACTTTTCTATTGTGTTATTGACTGCATGTTTGTTTATGTGTAACTCTGTGTTGTTGCTTGTGTCGCCCTGCTTTGCTTTATCTTGGCCAGGTTGCAGTTGTAAATGAGAACTTGGCATCAACTGGCCTACCTGGTTAAATAAAGGTGAAATAAAATGTAAAAACGCATTGCCTACAGTCAGAAGGCGCCGCAATTTGGGCAGCGCCTGGCAAATAGCCACATAGATGATTGCTGAGTTGCGAATGTCAGTGAAAAGTAGAAGCCCGGACAGGCATATCGCAATATTTCAAAATCCAATTGAAGGAAAACATAACTTGGAATGCAAATGTCTATTGCTGTAAAGAAAAGACAATGAAAAGATTAATCTGTCTTTTAGTTATCAAAATTCTCAATTTAATTGAGTGAACAGTATAGCCTTTCTTATTAGCACCAGCCGAAAGTTTCAGTCATATTCCCGGTGAGTGCGCATATTCACTCTTCATGGTTGGGTATGTGCTACTTGAACGTTAGTTTTGGACAATAATTTCTCCGCCAGGTTAGATGAACGTCATAATTGTATGCATCTACCCTTCTCATAGGACGATTAGATGGATCAGACAACATCGTTTTAATTGATCTGTTTGTCAGTGTCAGCAGAGTAGGCTACTTTTTGTCATTTTTATCGTATTAAAAAGATTCTGCTAATGTCTCCAGTCATACAAAGTGTAGTAGAATTGCATGACGTGTTCATAAAAGGCCAAGATGTTCCTGTGCAAAGAAAGAAGAACAGTACAGCCATGCATTCAATGATTAAGTTATATTATTAGCCTAAATTACGACTATCCAATCAACTCTTCACATTAGGAATAGTAGGCTATTTTACATAAGTCTGCAAATATGATGATGCATGGAATGCTTTATTATAAAGGTGCATTTTTCTGGTGAAAATCTGATTCCCAAACCTGAAACTCACAAGCTGCCTATGAGATACGGCATGCACGGTATGCAAATTTCCTTGGCAGAGTTGCATGACTCACATCTGTACGGGTCTAACAGTGAGAATTAGGTCAAATTAGAGTGGGTGAAAGAGGGTGGTCAAAAGACAGAGGGAAGAGATGGAGGAGACAGAATACAACTCGTTTCTCTGTACTCGGTCGGTCGCCATGGCGCCCAGTTTCATGCCGCGATCCTGAAATAAACCCCGAGGTATGTGTGTGACGCAGGGACTGATCCCCATGGACAGCACACATTTCATATGGGAAAGGCGCAATGCATTATTATGCTCATAAATCTCCATATGTAACTAGTTCGTCATAAGAGACATACAGCCACAGGTTTATGGGGAGAAAAGAGAGCAGATCAACAGATAATCTACATAATAATAATCTGTATTAGCCCAACTCTTCGTATGGGTCCAAAAGCTGCCGTTTGGAAGCTTTTTCTCATAGGCTTAAAGGTGCTACTGGCAGTGTGCTTTTTTTCGGCTTCAGATTGCCTAATTGTTTCCAAAAAACTAAAACGAGTAGACTAAATCTAATAATACATAGCAGTCTAACGAAATAAGCGCATCAGGAACGAAGAGCTCCGGAGCCAATGTCCTGGCATAGACGAACCTAAATCACATTGTGACGTAACAGTGCACAATGGGTAGTAGGCTGGAGGCTACTGTGTTATCCTGCAAATAGGGTTTACACACAGCAAGGCACAATGTATTAGGTCCAAGGACGTCACATATAGGCCTATATGCCATCAAGCGCACACACACAGAAGTTGGCTGAATTAGCCGACAGAAGTTGGCAAAGAGCATTGCAGCAGCACCGTGGTTTGTTCATACATAACGGTAGCCACTCTTAATGCAATCAGCGGCACAATCACCGACTGAAAACAAGGCTGTGTGTGCACGGTAAACAGATCTCACGGCTGCTAATACTATTATGTTAACACTGAGCCCTACACCCTGACAAACGCTACACAGCTTCAAAAAAACATCATGGGCTTGCTAACCTAACCAGATAACCCTCAACTGATATGCATAAAAAAAACTGATATGCATAAAAAATCCAACATGGATGACAAAAGATTAGTAGCAACACATGGCCTCAAGGAGTGGATTCACTTCTTCACCTCTATGAGCCTTGAGAACAATATGGCCATGGTAAGGGAACACATTGACAAAGTTCTATGTCTGCAAAGCTGCTTTTGCACACTGGCCATGCTTCAGCTGTTAAGTATGAGATCTAAAGTAGGTAGTGCAGAGTAGACTCAAGGTTTTAGCCATCTTTACCATCTGTGTGGGATTTTGGATTACATAGACTGAAACTCGATCTGTTTAGGCCTAAACTCCTATGGTCATAGTCACATCAATAACCATAGGAGTTAGCAAGACACAACAAACAGATCTTGGACCAGGCTAGAAATTACAACCCAGATGAAGGTGACAAGAATACAGACACAAAGATATTCCACAAGGGGCAAGATGTCATACACATGTTATCACCACTGTCTGCAAGTAGTTGGCGAATCCATTTCATTTAGAAAGAGAGAAAGAACAAGAAAACGGAAATAGCTGCTTCTAAAAATCAAAGCAGTGTGTAATATCAACCGATGGCCCGACAGAGGCTGAACTGGACCAAAATCTCTCCTCTTTGTGGACACCCTTTAGCAAGAATGGTGCATAATCAGCCACGATGGTGCATAATAAGGCAAGCCAGGTGGAATAGAGAGTGAGTGAGCAGTTGATTTTTAGAGGAAGGGCGCTAACCTGTTTAGTGCTGCTGAGGATTAGCTTTTGCTAGCAGCCTTGAGGGCAGCATAACCTGCTGTGTAGTGGATAATAGTATTTGGTTAGCTGTAATTAAACAGCACAAATCCTCATTCAATATCAACGGTGTTAGTCTGTCCAGCAGAAATGTGCATAAAAAGATCAAATAATTAATACATGTAGCCACCGAAATTTGCATAGCCAAGATAGCCGACAAAATAACTGCCTAAAAAACCATGGTCAGGAAAGAAAAACAAAGGATCTGGCAGAGGAAGGGAGCCACGTCATACAGAAATCTAGTGATTAATTCCAGCTCTCAGAAAATGTCTTCCACGTCGCTCTCCCTCCATATAAAAGCCAGACTGCAAATGTCTAGTCTTTCATAAAGATCAGCCCTGATAGGATTCATATGTGTCCTGTCCACACAGAGGTCTGAGTGTTCTCATACAAAAAGGCCTTGTATGCGTTCTTTGTCACAGGTGGGGCCAACCTAATTAAGATGAGAGAGAGAGAACGAGATTCTTGGCTCTCGGTTACCCTGGCCGATACAGTCCACTTCTGTTGGCTCACCGAGAGGAGGACTGTTCTTTCTCTCGCTTTTTCTTTTAGTTCCCTTTCCTCATCATTGCTCTCTCTCTCTCCCCCATCTCTATCTGTTCGTCTCAGGGCTGGGAGTATGAGTCTTAGCAGCCCCAGAAATAGCACAGTCTCCTCTTTTCCGTAGGTACCCAGGGACTTCCGGCCCGATGTACCCTCTCAGCAGGAAGGGTATGTGTGTGTGTGTGTGTGTGGTGTGGCTCGTATCCATATGCTTCCCAGACAAAATAGTTAGGAAGAGTTAGTGCATATATAATGTCGACTTTTTGTGACGTTTTTGTTCACTTCAGTTGTTCAGGCATACAACAATTTCTTTGGAGGCAAGCCGAAGTCAGTAGCCGAAGCGTACACCCCTTTGTCGGTGATTGGTCAATAATAGGGATTCTTCAATAAAGTCTTTGTTGTCATTCAACGAGAGATGACTCATTTTCATGCAAAAAATAAAATAAAAAAGAGACAACATCTAACATCTTAGATGTAAAATTGCGAGACTAAGATCCCCTCAGCAAAATCTTCAAAATGAATAACAGATTTCTTGAGTTATCTTAGATTAATTTGGACTATTTTGAAGAAGTGCATACTGGCTATGGCGTCTCAAAATTGACAAACAATACTATTGCCGCTTTTTTCAAATTTTTCAAAAGAAGGTCTTTTAAGGTAATATACAAGCACACTTGTTCGGTTCACCTAGCCGAGCTCAGCGCCAGCCAAGCTGAAGAATGCTGACGCCTTAACAGACATCTCATGGGCTGTGCCAGCCAAGCAGGGAGGGACGCAATGGGGGTCTCAGAGAGCTCGCCAGGGGTGGCCACCCAACCCCCAAACCCCTCTCCTCGGCTGGCCCCATGTGTCTGAGGCATCTGGTAGTGCCTTCCATCATCTCTCCTCACTTCCCCATTAGGAGCCAGCATGCAGGCACGCCACTGTCCAGTCCAGGAGATGATGCAGATAGGGCTTGGAATCTGTCAGAGACTGCCAGTGAATGTGAACAAAGGGGTTTATATGAATGTAATGACCTGTTTTAGTCCACATGGCGTAATCCTCAGTTAAAAGAAGGCAAAACGTCAGCAATGGTAACCATTCCATTAATGCCAACCCTCATGCAACCCGATCACCTGCACAGCTTGGATGCCCATACAGACAGACACCACTCTGTACTGGTTGGAGGTGGTGTGTCAGTGCTTTTGCAGCAGGCTAATGCAGTTTGGCAGCGTGCTAACAGGGTGATTGGGCTGACAGGTAGTGTATAACCTTTGTGAAGGAGGGTGCTACATTTTACAGCACGTCGTCAAACCAGTCGCACAGTCAGGTTGTGTTAAGACACAGACATGGTTCGTTTAGTTTCAATCCATTAACATGATTTGTCTCAGTAAACAGAGCTACAGTAAAGACAAAGGAGTGTAGCCGAGCTCAAAACGCATGTGGGCAACCACACACACACGTCAGTCATACAGTGCTTTCGAAAAGTATTCAGACCCCTTGACTTTTTCAAAATGTTGTTACATTAGCCTTATTCTAAAATGGATTAAATCGTTTTTCCCCCCTCATCAATCTAAACACAATACACCATAATGACAAAGCAAAAACAGGTTTTTAGAATTTTTGCAAATTTATATTAAAAAACATGTTAATATTACATTTACATAAGTATTCAGACCCTTTACTCAGTACTTCATGAAGCATCTTTGGCAGCGATTAAAGCCTCAAGTGTTCTTGGGTTTGACGCTACATGTTCGGCACACCTGTATTTGGGGAGTTTTTCCCCCATTCCTCTCTGGAGATCCTCAAGCTCTGTCAGGTTGGATGGGGAGCGTCGCTGCACAGTTATTTTCAGGTATCTCCAGAGATGTTCGATCAGGTTAAATTCTGGGCCCTGGCTGGTCCATTCAGGGACATTCAAAGACTTGTCCTGAAGTCACTCCTGCATTGTATTGGCTGTGTGCTTAGGGTCATTGTCCTGATGGAAGGTGAACCTTCACCCCAGGCTGAGGTCCTGAGCAGGTTTTCATCAAGGATCTCTCTGTACTTTACTCCGTTTGTCTTTGCCTCAATCCTGACTAGTCTCCTGTCCCTGCTGCTGAAAAGCATCCCCACAGCATGATGCCGCCACCACCATGCTTCCCAGGGATGGTGCCAGGTTTCCTCCAGATGTGACGCTTGGCATTCAGGCCAAATAGTTCAATCTTGGTTTCATCAGATCAGAGAACCTTGTCATTTGCCTTTATTGAGGAGTGGCTTCCGTCTGGCCACTCTACCATAAAGGCTTGATTGGTGGAGTGATACAGAGATGGTTGTCCTTCTGGAAGGTTCTCCATCTCCAGAGGAACTCTAGAGCTCTGTCAAGGCCCTTCTCCCTGATTGCTCAGTTTGGTCAGGTGGCCAGCTCTAGGAAGAGTCTTGGTGTTTCCAAACATCTTCCATTTAAGAATTATGGAGGCCACTGTGTTGTTGGGGACCTTCAATGCTGCAGACATGTTTTGGTACCCTTCCCCAGATCTGTGCCTCAACACAATCCTGTCTTGGAGCTCTATGTAAAATTCCTTGTGGCTCATGGCTTGGTTTTTGCTCTGACATGCACTGTCAACTGTGGAACCATATATTGACAGGTGTGTGCCTTTAAATCATGTCCAATCAATTGAATTTACAACAGGTGGATTCCAATGAAGTTGTAGAAACATCTCAAGGATGATCAATTGTTGTAATTGTCATTGAGTCTCATAGCAAATTAATTAAATAAAAAAAGGTATTTTTACATTATAAATTTACAAAAATTAAAAACTTTTTTTCATTTGTTTAAAAAAAAAATCAAACGATTTAATACATTTTGTGATAGGCTGTTTAATAAAATGTCAAGGGGTCTCCAAGGTACTGTATATGAAGACTATGAAGACTACTGCATGTGAAAAATCATAATGTGGGAGACCTCTAGTATGGATGATCAGGGATAGAGAGGAGAGGAGGGTGTTTTGTGTACGGACTCATAAGATGCTGCAACCCTAGGTTTCTCCTAAGAGCTTTTCCTTTGCAACGATGGTGCAAGAGTTTAGAGTGGCCAGAGCCCACCACCAAACTGTCACTTGCAGAGCTGGGGTGGCCTAACCAGCCTAGATATGAAAGAGAGCAGTCTACAGTGGAAACTTGGCAGCCAGTTAACACCAGTTTTTTCTGTTAAAGCCTTCACTGCTGGCTCCACTATTGGACCCGGACCAGACGGAAACACCTTCGACTGAGGGATAACATACCCAACTGATTAAAATGTCCATTGGATGTGCTTGGGGGGATGGCTGACTCAGATATTCCCATGGACAGACTCTCCAAGCTGGCTCGTCTTAAACATGTCCACCCATCACTACGCTGTGATAGTTCAATTAAAAGCACGCCACGAAATCAGATGTCTAAGAAAAGTGTCATAGTAACCGCCACTTTCTGTAGATGTTCAAGCCAAGGCTAAACAGAGATGACTCAATTAGTACATTTGAATTAGTCTGTCGACCCCATTAATACACAAAGAGTATTTATGTTACTTCAGTGTCACCATTGAATTGGGTAGGTTTTACGAAAACAAACAAACACTCTTCTACATGCACACACACGGGGCGACAGCCTAGAGTTGAGCAGAAGGACTGGTAACCGGAAGGTTGCCAGTTCAAACCCCGAGCTGACAGGTACAAATCTGTCTTTCTGCCCCTGAACAGGCAGTTAACTCCACTGTTCCTAGGCAGTCATTGAAAATAAGAATTTGTTCTTAACTGACTTGCCTAGTTAAATAAAGGTCCATTTTTTTTTTTTTTTAATGCACACACTAAGTTGACAGAGGCTGTACCGGGGCAGCAGGGTAGCCTTGTGGTTGGACTAGTAACCGGAAGGTTGCAAGTTCAAATCCCAGGTACAACAGGCAGTTGAAAATAAGAATTTGTTCTTAGATAAATAAACCTAAAATAAAATATGGATTGCCATTTGGATCTCTTGCAAAGCAGTTTTACAACCCAAAATTTAAATCATTTTGGGTTTGAAATCATAACTGTGCTAAATCCTTCTTTCATTAATATTTGTCCACCCAAAACTAAAATCCTCCTGGCTTTCCTGTCCCCCTCTGCTCTTTGTCCTGATTCTTTCCTACATGGCTCAGGGTGAGGTCAGGAGAGACAGGCTCTAAATTGTAAAAAATAATAATAATCTGTCTCTTCATCTCCCTTCATCTGCACTGATTGGAACATACCTGCCAAGTGAAAACAATAATGGTGGAAGCTCATCATGAGGCTGGCTTTCACCTGGTCAGTTGTCAGTGCTAAGAAGGACAGGAGCGAGGTGAGGTCAGATTTTGATGCGGTCAAGAATGAGCCAGAGAGAGAAATTACAGGAGAACTCTTAGCTTACACAACAGCCCTCAGCCTGGTCTGGTGCCAGTACCATGCAACCCCGGACTCAACATTTGGCCCAGTTCAGAATCAGAGAATTAGACCTGCATTCAAATTAGATATAGGCTAAAATGTATAGGGAATGTGTAGTATCAGAGCTTGACTGATCTATCCTAAGCAGTCAGGGAAAATGCATCAATAGTCTATATGAGCTGGGTGGAAAATAAACAGCTGAGGGTCATGGTGAGTTCATGCATGGGCTATGCAGCATAATATCAACATATATATTTTTGAGGACTGCAAGTGGCCTATTCCCTTAACAAGTAGGCCTAAAATCCAAAATCTAGTTTTGTGGACAATGTGCATCAAATGAACAATGTGCTTCTTTGTTGATTAGTTCAATATATAATAGTGAGTTTGACAGTTTTGAGCTTGTGGCTTACTGACATGATTGCATTGCCAGTATTCAACAGCCTAAAACAGTGTGCCATTGACATAACGACATGATAAGAGGGCAGAGCACTTGTAAACTGTCACCAAGTCACAACAGTGACAAGTACAGTGTCTCATACAAGTGATAGAGTGCATCGCATACAGTCATGTACGATTGATGAGTATGATGCATTTCTCCCTGAAATTGTAGTTTACCTTGATGAGGCATTGTTATGGTATCGTTGATATTAGTGGAGCCCGCGTTATAAATTATGACTGCAGATGCGTTGTGGAGTGCAGCGACGTTGCGAATTTTATCTCTGAATGTACAATTCCCCGCAGCTATCAACGCCATCCAAGCATTGTTTTGATAAGGCAGGGGATACTTAGCGTTCGGGTCGCAAGCTTGTCTCTCTTGCAAAAGCAAAGGCATCAACACTTGCCCTCTTGCTTCTTTCTTGGGGAGTGCTCGCCATATCTTCCACACTCAGTCTTCTCTGTTTTGATTTCTGAAGTCACGGGATCCACATAAGTAACGTTGACAAACGCGGTGTACCATTCTTCTTTCTCCGCCACCGTAAAGTCCAGGCACAGCAAATGCACGAAGCAAAAGGATAGCAGCCATGTTGAGAGAGCTAGACTGCGGCAGGCTTGGATGAGGGTCATTGCCATGTTCAGTCCGAGGATATAGCGAATGTTTCCCTCTCCACCAAGTCTAAAAGCTGCCTCTCGCTGGTAGCCTCCCCCCTTTCCAAGCTCGACGAGTACGATTTCGGACTACCCTGAAGTTGAAATACTTGAAAAGTGATGTAGCAAACCAACTGGTTAAAGGTAGCTTCTGGTTGTTGACAGAAATGTTTTTAAACAGTTGGTTGTAAAGGCGTGCTTCTCCACCCTGCCTACTGCTACCTAAGCGACCGGCCTGCAATGTTGTTATCAGTCAGCTGGACAAGCTTTCTAAACATGTGACCTGGGCGGGGATCACGAAGATAGTCGAACCTGTCCCCCATAATAAAGGCTAGTGTTCGCCGATACAGGGATCGGCAATAGTTCCTCGTGAGAGCCAGTTTCATCATAGCCCTTGATGGTTTTTGCGATTGCACTTGAAGAAACGTTCAAAATTCTTGAGATTTTCTGGATTGACTGACTTTTATGTCTTAAAGTAATGATGGACTGTCATTTCTCTTTACTTATTTGAGCTGTTCCTTCTATAATATGGACTTGTTTTTTGGTACCAAATAGGGCTATCTTCTGTGTACCCCCCCCCCCCACACACACACACACACACACATAAACACCGTGTCACAACACAACTGATTGGCTCAAACGCATTAAGAAGGACAGAAATTCCATAAATTTACTTTTAAGAAGGCACACCTGTTAATTGAAATGCATTCCAGGTGACTACCTCATGAAGCTGGTTGAGAGAATGCTAAGAGTGTGCAAATCTGTCATCAAGGCAAAGGGTGGCTATTTGAAGAATCTCAAATATAAAATATATTTTGATTTGTTTTACACTTTTATGGTTACTACATGATTCATTATGTGTATTTCATCGTTTTGATTTCTTCACTATTATTCTACAGTGTATAGAAAATAGTCACAGTGTACAGAAAAAAGTCCAAATAAAGAAAACCCTTGAATAAGTAGGTGTTTGAACTTTTGACCGGTATAATATATATGTATGTATGTATGTAATATATATATATATATATATGAATTACAGGTTAATATTGTCAGGACACGTTGCAGAAAAATAACATGATCATAGCCGTGGGTCTGTGACCTGTAATCGAGTAAACATTGCCCTCTGCTGGGTAAATATTGTGATTACATATTGCAAGCAGTTCTTCAAGTTGACTCAAGAGAGCACTGTATCCTACTACATGTCCATCATCATGCTAGCCTTTGGAAGAGAGAATACAGAATGAGTGCGTCATAGGCCCTATATACGTCCCAATTAATCACATTCTTTCCAATGAAAGGAAGTCTAGATTAATGCAGTCTAATAATAGTAATAATAGTTTCACATAAACAACAGGTCAATATGTTACACGGGCCCTTCATAGCAGCAATGATAGAAAGTTTGAACATATACAAGACTCAATGCTGCACTAATCACAACGTTTTAATGAACCATGGGAACATGTAGCAACACATAAAACAACATGTGCTTCTGTGAAACATCTGATTGACTGTACATATTTCGTGAACACGTTCTGACCAGGCTGGGATACCAGGAGAGGATCTGAGAATGACAGACTGTTGTTTAGTGAACAGTAGCTGGATACCAGGAGGATCTGACACACACACCATTGTGTTCATATGGACAGATGGAGATAGATACAGTAAACCTACATGAGGTCAGATGAGATGGTATATTTCCTCTAGAGAGTATTTTTGTACAGTAATAAGGTGACAGGTCGTTGCATTTCCACAGCACAGCCTTGGGAAGGGAGATTTCACTGGAAATAACTAGGCCATGTCTCCATTTAATCACTTTCCTTACCGTTTTGAAGTAGGAAACCTAAAGTATTTTATGTCATTGCCAACACATATGAAATGATCAAATCTATTCCATTTGATCTGGATTTGCCAAGACGTAAAACTATTGACGTAATCCTTTGGGATTCACCCCGATCAAACCTACAGTGCAGTATTTGTACAAGACCGTATGAATTTGGCCTCAGTCAGTGGTCAGGTGCCTTGGTAATAGTAAACAAATTGTGAAATATATACAGTGCCTTGCGAAAGTATTCGGCCCCCCTTGAACTTTGCGACCTTTTGCCACATTTCAGGCTTCAAACATAGAGATATAAAACTGTATTTTTTTGTGAAGAATCAACAACAAGTGGGACACAATCATGAAGTGGAACGACATTTATTGGATATTTCAAACTGTTTTAACAAATCAAAAACTGAAAAAATTGGGCGTGCAAAATTATTCAGCCCCTTTACTTTCAGTGCAGCAAACTCTCTCCAGAAGTTCAGTGAGGATCTCTGAATGATCCAATGTTGACCTAAATGACTAATGATGATAAATACAATCCACCTGTGTGTAATCAAGTCTCCGTATAAATGCACCTGCACTGTGATAGTCTCAGAGGTCCGTTAAAAGCGCAGAGAGCATCATGAAGAACAAGGAACACACCAGGCAGGTCCGAGATACTGTTGTGAAGAAGTTTAAAGCCGGATTTGGATACAAAAAGATTTCCCAAGCTTTAAACATCCCAAGGAGCACTGTGCAAGCGATAATATTGAAATGGAAGGAGTATCAGACCACTGCAAATCTACCAAGACCTGGCCGTCCCTCTAAACTTTCAGCTCATACAAGGAGAAGACTGATCAGAGATGCAGCCAAGAGGCCCATGATCACTCTGGATGAACTGCAGAGATCTACAGCTGAGGTGGGAGACTCTGTCCATAGGACAACAATCAGTCGTATATTGCACAAATCTGGCCTTTATGGAAGAGTGGCAAGAAGAAAGCCATTTCTTAAAGATATCCATAAAAAGTGTCGTTTAAAGTTTGCCACAAGCCACCTGGGAGACACACCAAACATGTGGAAGAAGGTGCTCTGGTCAGATGAAACCAAAATTGAACTTTTTGGCAACAATGCAAAACGTTATGTTTGGCGTAAAAGCAACACAGCTCATCACCCTGAACACACCATCCCCACTGTCAAACATGGTGGTGGCAGCATCATGGTTTGGGCCTGCTTTTCTTCAGCAGGGACAGGGAAGATGGTTAAAATTGATGGGAAGATGGATGGAGCCAAATACAGGACCATTCTGGAAGAAAACCTGATGGAGTCTGCAAAAGACCTGAGACTGGGACGGAGATTTGTCTTCCAACAAGACAATGATCCAAAACATAAAGCAAAATCTACAATGGAATGGTTCAAAAATAAACATATCCAGGTGTTAGAATGGCCAAGTCAAAGTCCAGACCTGAATCCAATCGAGAATCTGTGGAAAGAACTGAAAACTGCTGTTCACAAATGCTCTCCATCCAACCTCACTGAGCTCGAGCTGTTTTGCAAGGAGGAATGGGAAAAAATGTCAGTCTCTCGATGTGCAAAACTGATAGAGACATACCCCAAGCGACTTACAGCTGTAATCGCAGCAAAAGGTGGCGCTACAAAGTATTAACTTAAGGGGGCTGAATAATTTTGCACGCCCAATTTTTCAGTTTTTGATTTGTTAAAAAAGTTTGAAATATCCAATAAATGTCGTTCCACTTCATGATTGTGTCCCACTTGTTGTTGATTCTTCACAAAAAAAATACAGTTTTATATCTTTATGTTTGAAGCCTGAAATGTGGCAAAAGGTCGCAAAGTTCAAGGGGGGCCGAATACTTTCACAAGGCACTGTATCTCTTGCAGTAGCTGACAGCTAGCTGACTGTCAGAGTCCTTTAAGAACAGTGGGTTTGGAGTCAGGCGCAGAGAGCAGAGGGTTCGAATGAATGTATATTTTATTCCCGGGAAAAACGGTCACGCCAAAAACACAAGGCACATCAACTGACCGGCCCATACACAGGACTCAAAATCCCAGAAAAATTAAATACAATACAATACAACTAACAGTAAAGCAATCCCGCACAAACCTAACCGGCTTAAATATACAAAAAATTAAGAAACACAACGAACAGAAAAGGAAAAAAGGGATCGGTGGCGGCTAGTAGACCAGCGACGACGACCACCGAGCACCGCCGGAACAGGCAGGGGAGCCACCTTCGGTGGGAGTTGTGACAGTACCCCCCCCTCCCTGATGCACGGCCCCCGCAGCGCTCCACCACCGGCCTCGAGGACGACCCGGGGGTCAAGGCACTGGGCGATCCGGGTGGAGGCGGTGGAAGTGGAAGGCACCTCCGGCACCTCACCTTCCTGCAGGGGACCAGCCACCACCGTCCTGAGGAGAGACACATTAAATGAGGGGTTAATACGATAGTAAGTAGGAAGCTGTAACCTATAACACACCTCGTTTATCCTCCTCAGGACTTTAAATGTCCCAACACACTGCGGCCCCAGCTTCCGGCAGGGCAGGCAGAGGGGCAGGTTTCGGGTGGAGAGCCAGACCCGGTTCCCCGGTGTGAACACGGGGGCCTCACTGCGGTGCTGGTCAGCGCTCCTCTTCTTCCGTCCACTAGCCTATTTTAATGATTCCTGGACGGCTCTCCAGGTGTCCCTCGAGCGCTGCACCCATTCCTCCACCACAGGAGCTTCGGTCTGGCTCTGATGCCATGGAGCCAGGACCGGCTGGTAGCCCAACACGCACTGGAACGGAGACATGTTAGTAGAGGAGTGGCGGAGGGAGTTCTGGGCTAGATCTGCCCATGGGACGTACCTCGCCCACTCACCAGCCCGTCCCGGCAATACGACCGCAGAAACCTATCCACATCCTGGTTTACTCTCTCCGCCTGTCCATTACTCTCGGGGTGGAAACCCGAGGTCAGGCTGACCGAGACCCGCCGCCGTTCCTTGAACGCCCTCCAAACTCTGGACGTGAACTGAGGACCCCGATCAGAAACAATGTCCTCAGGCACCCCGTAGTGCCGGAAGACATGGGTAAACAGAGCCTCCGCAGTCTGTAGGGCCATAGGGAGACCGGGCAATGAGACGGCAGGACTTAGAAAACCGATCCACAACGAGCAGGATCGTGGTGTTTCCCTGAGACGGGGGAAGGTCGGTGAGAAAGTCCACCGACAAGTGCGACCACGGCCATTGTGGAATGGGGAGGGGCTGTAACTTCCCTCTAGGCAGGTGTCGAGGAGCCTTGCTCTGAGCGCACACCGAGCAGGAGGAGACATAAAACCTCACGTCCCTTTACCAACGTGGTTCACCAGTACCTCCCCCTATGACTCCGCACTGTCCTCTCGATCCCAGGATGACCCGAAGAGGGTAGTGTATGGGCCCATCGAATCAACTTATCACGGACACCAAGCGGCACGTACTGAACACCTGCTGGACACTGAGGGCGTAACGCCCGCTCGATCTCCGCGTCCACCTCCCATACCACCGGTGCTATCAGACATGAAGCTGGGAGGATGGGATCAGCTCGATGGACCACTCATCGGTGTCATAGAGGTGGGACAGCGCGTCGGCCTTCGTATTTTGGGAGCCTGGCCGATATGAAATCGTAAAACGAAAACGAGTAAAGAACATGGCCCACCTGACGCGGATTCAATCTCCTCGCTGCCCACATTACAATGGTCAGTCCAGATGAGGAAATGATGCTTAGCCCCCCTCAAGCCAATGTCTCCACACCTTCAGAGCCTTGACTACAGCTAACAACTCCTGGTCCCCCCACATCATAGTTCCGCTCCGCCGGACCGAGCTTCTTCGGAAAGAAAGCGCAGAGGTGGAGCTTTGGTGGCTTACCCTAGCGCTATGATAGCACGGCTCCCACCCCAGCCTCGGACGGGTCCACCTCCACTATGAATACCACAGAGGGGTCCGGATGAGCCAGCACGGGAGCGTTGGTGAACAGCTCCTTCAGGCGACTGAAAGCTCTGCCCGCCTCAGCTGACCAGCGCAAGCGCCCCCCCCTTCAGCCACCTGACCAAAACCCCTGATAAAACTCCAGTAGTAATGGGCAAACCCTCAAAACCGCTGCACCTCCTTTACCGTGGTCGGAGTCGGCCAATTACGCACAGCTGTAACACGGTCACACTCCATCACCACCCCAGAGGTGGAAATGCGATAACCCAGGAAGGAAACGGCTTGTTTGGAGAACACACATTTCTCAGCCTTGACGTACAGGTCATGCTCCAGCAGTCGCCCAAGTACCTTGCGCACCAGAGACACGTGTGCGGCGGGTGTGGCAGAATAGATCAGTATGTCATCAATGTACACTACCACTCCCTGCCCGTGCAGGTCTCTGAGAATCTTGTCTACAAAAGATTGGAAAACGGCTGGAGCATTCTTCAACCCATACGGCATGACGAGGTACTCATAATGGCCAGACACGGTCTTCCACTCATCTCCCTCCCGGATACGCACCGGATCCAGTTTTGTGGAGAAACGCCCGCCGTAAAATGATTCCACCGCCGTGGCGATGAGAGGTAGTGGGTAACTAAAACCCCACTGTGATGGAATTTAGACCTCTATAATCAATGCACGGACGCAGACCTCCCTCCTTCTTCACAAAAAAGAAGCTCAAGGTGACGGGTGACGTGGAGGGCTGAATGTACCCCTGTCCCAGAGATTCAGTGACATATGTCTCTATAGCCACTGTCTCCTCCTGGGACAACGGGTACAAGTGACTTTTGGGAAGTGCAGCATTTACCAGGAGGTTTATCGCACAATCCTCTCGTCGATGAGGTGGTAATTGGGTCGCCCTCTTCTTACAGAAGGTGATAGCCAAATCGACATATTCAGAGGGAATGCGCACAGTGGAAACCTGGTCTGGACTCTCCACCGTCGTCGCACCGATGGAAACTCCTATGCACCTACCTGAACACTCCTCTGACCACCCTCGGAGATCCCCCTGTCTCCATGAAATCTCAGGTTTGTGATTAGCCAGCCAGGGAATTCCCAGCACCACTGGAAACGAGGGTGAATCAATAAGGAAGAGACTAAGCCGCTCCTTATGATTCCCCCTGCTTTACCATGTCCAGTGGAACCATGGCCTCCCTGACCAGCCCTGACCCTAATGGTCGGCTATCTAAGGAGTGCACGGGGAAAGGTTGGTCTAACGACACCAGGGGAATCCGTAGCCTTAATACTAGCCCACGATCCATAAAGTTCCAAGCTGCGCCTGAATCGACTAGCGCCTTATGCTGTAGAGAGGGAGAAAAACCTGAAAAATAAATTAGTAAGAACATATGGCCAACAGGTAGCTCTGGGTGAGTCTGGTGCTGACTCACCTTGGGTGAACGAGGAGTGCTCTGCCTGACTTCCCTACTCTCAGACGAGCTCCTCCAGCACCGATCGGCACTGTGTCCTCTCCGACCACACCTGGTGCAGAAGGAGCCTCCTCCTCTGGTCCCGCTCGATGCGGCCCCCCCCCCTAACTCCATGGGGATTGGAGCGGGAGGGCCTGGAGGTGGAATCAACAGGGCCCGTTCTGGACGCCCGCGGGCAGCCAGCAGGTTGTCCAGTCGGTTGGACATGTCAATCAGTTCGTCGAGGGAGAGGGTGGTGTCCCGACAAGCTAGCTCCCTGCGGACGTCCTCCCAGAGACTACAGCGATAGTGGTCCATCAAGGCCCTGTCGTTCCACCCCGCCCCGGTGGCCAAGGTCCGGAACTCTAGTGCAAAGTCCTGCACGCTCCTCGTCTCCTGTCGCAGGTGAAACAGCTGTTCACCCTCCGCTCGGCCCTCTGGTGGTTGGTCGAACACGGCCCGGAACCGGCGGGTGAACTCTGGGTAGTGATCCCTCTCCGAGTCTGGGCCATTCCACACTGCGTTGGCCCACTCCAGGGTTCGACCGATCAGACAGGAGACAAGGACGCTCACACTCTCCTCCCCCGAGGGAGTCGGATGAACGGTAGCCAGGTACAGCTCCAGCTGTAGTAAGAACCCCTGGCACCAGCCGCCGTTCCATCGTACTCCCTGGGGAGCACCAGACGCAGGGCACGGATCCGGACGCTGGAGGAGGGGTAGGTGGTCATGGCGGAAGCGGAGCTGGGGGTGAGGTAGGGAGGCCACTCCTCTCCCATCGGTCCATCCTCTCCATCATCTGGTCCATTGCCGCCCGATCCGGTGGAGAATGGACGTATGATGGAGTACTCGCTCCTCCATCGATGGGAGAGGAGGTGCAGCTGCTCCTGCTGACTCCATTTAAACGGTGCGTGATTCTGTCAGAGTCCTTTAAGAACAGTGGGTTTGGAGTCAGGCGCAGAGAGCAGAGGGTTCGAATACACAGGACCCAAAATGTCCAGAAAAATAAAATACAATCGAACATCCACAACTAACAGTAAAACAATCCCGCACAAACCTAGGCGGGCCTAACTGGCTCAAATAGACAAAAAATCAAGAAACACAATAAGGAACAGGTGCAACTAATAAGACCAAACGAACAGAAAAGGAAAAAAGGGATCAGTGGCGGCTAGTAGACTGGCGACGATGACCACTGAGCACCGCCCGAACAGGCAGGGGAGCCACCTTCGGTAGGAGTCGTGACACTGACATTCATTATGTTGGTATCAGAGACATGGGGGAACTTTAAGGAAATGACTCAGAACACAGAATGACACAGAACACATCAACAACAGCCATCTCATGATACTTTGTGGTGGTTACAGCACCTACACAAAATAACCCCGTAATGTCAAAGTGGAATTATATATATATATATATTTTACTAATCAATTAAATATGAAAAGCTGAAATGTCTTGAGTCAATTAGTATTCAACCCCTTTCTTATGGTAAGCCTAAATAAGTTCAGGAATAAGAATGTGCTTAAGTCACAGAATACAGTAGGTTACATGGACTCACTATGTGCAATAATAGTGTTTAATACTGTAGTGGGCTAAATCAGGGTTACAATGATTATTGGTAGTCTTAAACAAATCTACATTGAAACAAAGTATATACCTCACAGACATGGTTATGGGGCTTAAAAAAGACACCTATACTATGTCAGATATAGAGTTGATGTATTACATTTGATTTTGCATCCCAATATTAGACTTTATATACATCACAGAATATTTTTTTATTTTTTATTTTATTTACCCCTTTTCTCCCAATTTTTGTGGCATCTAAATTGTTAGTAGCTACTTATCTTGTCTCATTGCTTCAACTCCCATGGGCTTGGGAGATGAAGGTCGAAAAGTCATGCGTCCGACACAACTCAACCAAGCCGCACTGCTTCTTAACACAGCGGAGGAAACACCTTTGCACCTGGCAAGCTTGGCTAGCGTGCACTGCGTCGCCCGCCACAGGAGTCATGGTGCGATAAGACAAGGATATCCCTGGGACAAGTACATTAGAGTGTCTAGTTTGAGAAACAGACAAGTGCTCTCACAAGTCCTCAACTGGCAACTTCATTGGGAACTACCCGCAAAACACCAGTCTCAATATCAACAGTGAAGAGGTGACTCCGGGATGCTGGCCTTCTAGGCAGAGTTCCTCTGTCCAGTGTCTGTGTTCTTTTTGCCTATCTTAATCTTTTATTTTTATTGGCCAGTCTGAGATAGGGCTTTTTCTTTTTAGAAGGCCAGGAATTTTAATTAGGAATTTTCTATTACACTATCTTTACTTTTACAGAATTATGACAATTGGATACCTTTTCCACCACTGGTTATAGCTAATAATACAGAAAACAACTATAACACATCATCTTCAAACAGCCCGACTGTTCTCCTCTGTCTTCAAGGCTTCACTATTCCACCCGTTTGATCTGCATATGGTCTTCTCCATTTCTCAAAAGCCCCCTTCATTCCTTGAATGTGGAACGAATCTGTCAATGACTAAAAATAAACTGCCCTTTTTGATGTTAGGTGTAGCATACACCAGTGGTGGAAAAAGTAGCACTTGTCAGACTTAAGTAAATGTTTAGATACCTTAATAGAAAGTTCCTCAAAGTTAAAAGTGAAAGTCACCCAGTAAAAACTACTTGAGTAAAAGTCTAAAACTATTTGGTTCTGAATATACTTAAGTGTCAAAAGTAAATGTAATTGCTCAAATATACTTAAACATCAAAAGTCAAAGTATAAGTATAAATCATTTTTAAATTAATTATATTACGCAAAACAGGTGGCACCATTTTCTTGTTTTGAAAATGTAATGATAGCCAGAGGCGGATGACCACGTGTTCTCTTGATAAGTGTGTGAATTGGACAATTTTCCTGTTCTGCTAAGCGTTCAAAATGTAAAGAGTACTTTTGGGTGTCAGGGAAAGTGAATGGAGAAAAAAGTACATTACTTTCTTTAGGAATGTAGTGAAGTAAAAGTGAAAGTTGTCAAACATATAAATAGTTAAGTAAAGTACAGATACCCCAAAACATACTTAATTAAGTAGTACTTTAAAGAATTTGTACTTAAGTACTTTACACCACTGCCTACACCCTAGAAATAGCCTAAATATGACATACCCTAACTATGCTATTCTGGGGTGCCCAGGTAGCCCAGCAGTTAAGAGTGTGGGGCCAGTAACTGAATGGTCTCTGGTTTGAATCCCGAGTCGGCAAGATGGAAAAATCTGGTCTTCTGCCCTTGAGCAAGGCAGTTAAACAACAACTGCGTCGATGACATGGGATAAGGCAGCTCCTTGCACCTCTCTGATTCAGAGGGGTTGGGTAAAATGCAGAAGACACATTTGGGTTGAATGCATTCAGTTGTGCAGCTGACTAGGTATCCTCCTTTCCTTATTCAGTTATATACTGAGGAAATCCTTACTTTAGGTGTTTTCTCCTTCAAGGAGTGTTTACCGTAGCACCACTGTCTTGATTTCGGGGTTTTGGCAGCTCACAACAGAACAAGGAGAGGAAAAGGAACATTTCCTTAGAATGGGAACCCTTGTTTCAGTTCTGCTTCTGTTTTTTTAAGGGAAGGACTGCTTCTAAAATGGGGATATGAGGATGTGTTAGATGCAAAGCTATGGAACAGATAGTTCTGTTTTGGTTCTGTGATGGTAAGAGAAGGCAGGGAGGAAGGCCCTACTGCCAAGCAGAAAGCAGCTCTCCATGATCAACTCAACCATGAAGGGTTTAACTCGACTGGGACTGAGAGTGAAGCTCAACAAGCTTGAAAGCCTCAATCCCTGATGTCTGCCTGACAGTAAAAAAAACATTGAAGAAATCCCCATCTCTGTCAGGAGAGCTTGTCTCAGTAGGAGATGGAAGTCTAAGCCATTTAAACTGACAACTATTTCAGTAATGGGATGAAAAATCTAACTAACTGGTTGGATTAGTTTAGAAAAATGTGTTATTTATTTTTGTGTAGCATAACATTTAATCAACTCTACACATAAACCTAATCCAGTTCTGAATGAATTTGCCCTCTGCCCACTAAATGGCAGAAAGGTAAGCCTCACTTGAATCCTGCCCTAAATTTAAGGTGCTTTTGAGTGACATCAGAAGAAAAGTTGAGGCTAAAACACAAAAAGTTTTGTAGATGAAACAGGGTCTTTAAGAGGGACTTTTCGACCTAGTGGGAGAGTGAAAAGGTATCTTTAGGAAAGAAAAGAGAACAGAGTAAACTTCAGTTGGAAATTAGATCTTGTGAACTCAATTACACGTATTTAGGGGTCCCTTTGAGTCGGCATTATGTCAGTGGGTTTGTTTGTTAGTCCTAAATGTCAAGTTTCCATCCCCCACATCTGTGGATGAAACTGTTCCTCCAGACTATGTACACAAACACTGACTGAACAGAGCCCCTGACATAGCCCCACTGTGGTTACTGGTGAATAGGTGGAGGGTAAAAACAAATAGTGCACATTGCTTGTCCCTACCTTCAGCCTCAGTCTAAACCGACAACAACAGAAAGTGTAGTGACATCGGTCTCGTCTCTGCAGCTCCGAATCCCTTTTACTTAATGTGGTCTGTCGAGGAAAGTCGAGCAACCTCAGACAAGGTCTCCCACGCGTCGATGGATGCTGTGAAACCTTAAAGTGCAGTCAGTTTAGCAAAGCTAAACCCACACATATATATATATATATATATATATATATATATATATATATATACATAAATATATATATATATATATATATATATATAAACAAGCACAGTTAAGTACAGGCCTTTAGCAGACCATGGACCACATACTGTAGACAGAGAGACGTTGTGGAATATAAACCATTTCTCTCTCCATCAACTCCCACATATTTACCACAACATGTTGACACACAAACATTTGTTGACTCATGTCTGACAGGTTTGTGGGTGTGTGGTGTTGAAGGAACTGATGTTTGAAACTGGATATGATTTTCGTGTACCTTTTCAGCCCTCTGTCTTGGGAATTTAAAACTCCTTTTCATTCCACCCCCTGGACATAGGTTTTAAGAAATCCCAAATGTGTGTGGCATGTCATTGTATTTGACTACCCACTGACATATAAAATGCTTTGATGATATTTGCATCAAAGAATAAAGTACAGATGAAAGAAACAATGGAAACCATTACAATTGATTCACTAATTGGTAACAGGTGGCAAAAACAACAAATGCAAAACAGCAAGAGCCAGCAGTGACAGCTTTGCTCCTGAAGACAGTTTCGACACCTGGTATTTGTAAACAGTAGCCAAGTCGTATCGACGAACAACTTTAGTCATTTGAATTATACTTTATTACCACGTAAGGCCTAGGCTATAATTATACAACCAACTCCCACAAAGTTGACGTAACGATGTGGCCACTCTATGACGCGTGTTGTTGATACAGAGCTGTGCGGTAGCGGCGCTAGAGAGTGGGTTGCATTAAATGACATTGTTGTTCGATGTGGAGGCAGGCAGCATACATATATGTTGGATAGTGGGCATTGTAAATAGCCTATTGGATATAACGTGCTTGTGTGCACATTATTTAGCGTCCAACCATCGCTCATTCTGAAATATCTGACGACCGATGAACGAGGACTCGTCGGCGATATCCACCTGACAGCGGTTACAACACAGATAATAAACAACAAAGACCGAACCGAAGTGTCGCTCTCAGATCCATCCCTACAGAAATCTGTCATATTCGGTTGTTTTAATGCGAAACCTGCTTTATTGTGCCACCTTGTAATTTAGTTCCACTGATTGTATTGCACACATTTTTTTTTTGCATGATTTTGGTACAGCTGGAATCCAATCACCTTCATTTTTGGAGAGCGTGTTTTTAGCGAATAAATAGGGTCTTTATGCTGTCATAGTTCTATACCTACACTGTAACCAAGTTGTCGTTGTCCAATTGTACGTGTTATTCGGTGGACCTGCATCGAGCCTCAGCCCTGGACTGACCGAACCAGCATTCCAGTTCATTTGACAGGCACCGCCTGAATCAGCTGGATTTGATGTGCTTTTTAGAATCAACTGGACGAGGATGTGGGTGCACCCTGAAGAGGTGTTGCAGGCGGGTGCGTTGTGGATAACCGAGCGAGCAAATCCGTATTTCATCCTCCAGAAACGCAAGGGCCACGGGGACGGCAGAGGAGGACTAGCGGGTGAGATGCATATAACTGTCTCTGGTCTGCGGTCTCTAAATCATGGATTATTGTAGCCAAGCATAGCTCAACTCCACGAATGTTCCATCGTCGAGTTCAGATATACGTGGCTAGGATTATTTAACGCTATTACAGCTGGTGTGCAAGCAGTGCCAAGACAAATTATTGTCCCCTGGCCGGGAGTCTCGCTTGGTTTGGGAGATTATTCATGCCTCACAGATGTTTAGTGATGGAGAGAAGATTGCATGCCGTAGTGAGGGATTGGGGTCGGGTCACTCGGGTATCAAAGGGGTGACAATGGCATGAAGGGATGTAGACCTGTATTAATTAATAGACACGTGACCCTAATAGCCCCTACTACTATATTTTATTTATTTAACTAGGCATGTCAGTTAATAACAAATTCTTATTTTACAATGATGGCCAAACCCTCCCATAACCCGGATGACGCCCAGCGTGCCGCCCTATGGGACTCCCGATCACAGACGATTGTGATACAGCCCGGGATCGAACCAGAGTCTGTAGTGACAGCGCTAGCATTGAGATGCAGTGCCTTAGGCCGCTGTGTCACTCGGGAGCTACTATAACTAGACACATGCCGGTGTGATTTTATCTGAATGAGGTTTTAGGCTCAGAATAGTCATAGGGCCATTGTTGTACGTTAATGGACCTCCTCCTATAGAACAACATACAATGGAGCTAGTGGGCATTCAGCAGCTAATGTACCCTATTGATCAGCATCCCAAGATCTGGGCTATTTATGTAGGCCTTGTACTTTAGGTGATCCTGGAAAATTGTAATTAATATTGTTGCAAAGAGTAAGCCTTCTATATACCTTTTCAACCATTAACAAAACAAGGAAAGAAATGCATAGATTTGTTAAATAGATAATCATTGACTGTGCTTAGTTCACTCCAATTGTAATCTCATTAGGCTACTAGCTAGCTAACATAAGGCTGGACACATCTCCCTGACAGGGAAGACAAATTCCAGCACTTGGGACCGTTAAAAGGCTCCAATAAATGGAAATGAACCTGTGATTGATTAGAGCCCAGCACGCCCAGGGAATGTTAAAATGGCTGGTGATGTGTCATTCCCGTACTGAATTTTGAATGCCACCGAGACAACCCATACACAAGGAGACACGCAGAGCAAAGGCACACTCTTTCTTCCCGGCAGGAGTAGTACATGCTGAATCATCTCTCCCTCTCCTTTCTCTACTCATCTCCTCCTCTTCGACTTCACTCACTCCATCCAAATTAGTCCACAGTCACTAGGAGGACTGCTACATCAGGGAGGAGCAATCATTTTAAGGACCGTAGGTGGTGGCGACTGTGTCTGCATCTGAAATGGTGTACTATTTCCTATGTAGTGCACTACTTTTGACCAGGGCTCATGGGGTTCTGGTCAAAGGTAGTGCATTAATGTAGGGCATAGGGTGCCATCCCAATCAGGCTGACCTGGATTCAGTCTGTCTGTTGAACTCATCGCAACTCTGAGAATGAAAATGGGTTACGAATGATGCTACCTTGTTAAAAAAAGGATAGAACATGATCAGTTGAAAAGTCAGTCAGGTTCACTAAAGGTACAGTAGATTCAGTCCAAGTCTTTGACTCTGAGCCATAGATATGACTCTGTATGGATATATCTATAGCCCTCTCTATACAGTATCTATGTAGCCCTGCTTTGACTAGACTGGCCGTCGCAGTCATGGTGGGTCAAAGAGAGTTGAACTGTGTGCTGTCCTCAGTGCCAGTCAGTCACTCCCTCTTCAGTGTCAGCCAGCCAGTAATGAATATGACAAGGGGAGCCAAAATGGCCTGCAAGTATCTCACTTCATTGGTCAGCAACAAGACATTTCTCTGACATTTTACTGAAGGACGGAGATATTATTTTTTTCCCGCATGCCAGCGACTGAAAGTTACCCCGAACCAACACTCTGCCTCTCCCTATTGTCTCGGGATAGCGACACAAAGCGTGCGGTGGTGATATGTGATGATGTCATTGTTATGTGAATACTGAGCGGACCGTGTGGTGTGCCAGTTGGCCTGCTGAGGAGAAGAGAGAGCCTGGGCACAATGACTGGCATTGCCCAGTAAACACCCCTTTCAGCGGGCAGAGAGAAAGCCAAGCGAGCACCTGGTCCTCCTGGGGCATATGGAAGGGCACCAGGGCCAACGCTTTTGATTTATAGCCATATTTATGAGGCTACTTGATATGAGGAAAAGTCAACATTTATTTTTAAATTTAATTGATTTATAGAGACTGAGAAACAGAAACAAATTGTACAGTTTCATTATAGATGACTAGTTCACCTAAAATCAATCTTAAGTCATAAGATTTGAAAAATGTCAAGCTTCAATTGTGAAGTGTTGACTGGTAATTTGGTATGCTTAAATTTTTTCTATTTCCCACTTGTACAATTGTGTATTAATACGCAGGTAAATTGGAAATGAATTTGTTTTTTTTTGCATATCCCCACTCTCCTTGAGACCCCCTCGGAGAGTGGTGTCTCTGCCAGTGCCAGGGTCTGCCATTATCTACGGCGACACTGAAGCAATTTGGGCTAAATGCTTTGCTCAAGGGCACATGGGCAGATTGTTCACCTTGTCGGTTCGGGAGTTAGAACTAGCGACCTTTCGGGTGCTGGTCCAATGCTCTAACCGCTAGGCTACCTTCCACCCCAAATGTTGGATTGGAGCTTATTCACCTGATACTTTCAATGCAAAAAATAACACTATCCAAGGGACAATAAGCCAACCTATATTACCTAACATTTCACAATAGTGTGACATTTTGGAGTTGTTATGACCTGAAACTCTACTAGGCCTACATGTGTTGGGTGACTAACATCACGTAGACCTGATGACATCGCCCTCAATAGACACTTGGACTAGACTTCTAACCATCGACCTCTTTGACCATCGAACATAACCCACACAATCATCTGCTGCTTTACGTCACCTATCTATCTTATCTGGTGACCTCTGACCTGTAGGTACACATTGAGGCTTGGGAAAGAAGAAAAGGAATAACACTACAGCTGTGTTACAGGGGTTAGGTTAGAGAAACATGACTTAAAATAACATGTATGGTGTTACTTCGCATCAGGTTCTTGTTATTTGAAACAATATTGATTCTCAGCCAGTGGGGTGATTAGGTGCTGTGTCAGTACTTGGGAGAATATAGACCAGTGTTTCCTTGTAGCCATTTAGCTGTGGTGCTGCTCCACAGCAAAATCATTACCGCCACATCCAAAACAATATGGAACATGAGAAAATATTTCTGCCAATGCTAGAACAGTCCACATGTACTTTTCCTCTGCAAACAAACAAGTCATGAATATAAAAATCAGGTAACCCCATAGTAGAATAGTTTATTTTATAGTCGGCTTGTTTTTTGTGTGTTCTATGCAAGATGAATATTATTCTCATGGCACATTCAAGTTACAAGTGCCATGAGGAGAGAAACATGCATTCTGACAAGCAGTCGATGCATGTGTATTTCTCAACTCCTAAATATGCATGAACTGCACCAGGCAGTTTTTAGTGCGTGGGGGATATTTGGGATATATGTAACACTGGTCAATTGTAGGATAGCTTTGAGGTAAAACACCACCCTACCTCAAGTACAGGCAGGGGTGTGTTACCCTGGGTTACCCTACCAGGTAGCTAGCTTACACTGTGTTTATGCATAATAACTAGTTAAAATAATTGGCTAATGATTAGCCAAATAGGGTAACTGCAGACAGGCTGAAGCATGGGACTACCTATTTATTTGCTCTTCTCTGCATCAGTTGGGCTACAGGTGATAATGCTTATTGCTAATAGCATACCTGATAATATGGACCATGCATAGACTATATGCATTGTCCAATATGTAAAAACATTTTTTCCGAAATAATTTTACATGTGTTATTGCGCTAATTTCTGGATGTGGAAGTTATATTTTAGATGGTGTCAGCATAATTGTATTTTTGTTCATTTTTGCAGTTTAGAAAGTCATTTTTTAATAAGTCACCAGTACTGAGCTTCTCAGTCTTTCTCCATAAAAAATTATCTGGCAGGGAACCCAGACCCCAAAGCAAGGGTGGGACCCTTCCTTCAATCCCCATCGGAACTTCCTCCACTGCTATATATTTTTCCAGATGAAACACTGAAATAGACCCAACAGAAAGCAGGATGGAGACCGATGAAAAGGAGAGGAAAACTGATTGTTTTTGCTCTAAGATGGTGTTTTTTCCCACTCTTGGGTGGAAAGTAGGAACTAGCCGTCTCAACTGAACAAAGAATGGAGCTTTGCTAAGTAACAATAGGCAGCCCAGCTTCTGACCTTGTTTCTGGCTTCTCCAATCTATAAAAAGTCCAAAACATCACATGATGCTGGTCTGTTCTCCAGTCTACTGTATGTAGACTCTGGCTCGTTTCTTTCCATCCCCACCCACAACAAAGGAAGCATTTCTCATCATTGGAGCTTAGTTTCTGTATGTCTTGTTTTTCTTTGGTCGTGTGTGTGTGTTACGTTGGGGGTGTTGAAAGTACAATCAAATGTATAGGAACATATAGTCACAGACAATTGTGTGGTTTCCCAAAGTTCATGTTATGGATTAAAGGGTCAACACTAGGCTATAGGTCTGGGGTCCGCCTTCTCTTCACCATATACAAAACACCACAGTACAGTAGCTCATGTTAACTCTTGTTATTATAGCGTGGTGGAGGATCATGTGTTCTGAGGGGGAAAGCAGGTAGGGTGCAAAGTAGCCCCCTCTGATCAAAACAAGTAATATTGTCACGATGATGTAGGGTGCACTAATTCCTTCTTCATAAAATACTGTGCATACTAATCCTCTCCATTGCTGTTTATCTTAACTGTGCAGATTATTTGGAGTGAGCGGTTTGAGCTGTAGGTTGCATGTAGTCGTGGAAGTCACAGGATGTTGTGGGTGTCATCCTTCAGTGGGTCTCACTCGTCAGTGGTCTCTTTTGTTGTGCTTGACACCTGTGCTTCCTGTGTTAACCCCTAACACACATCCCTGCAACAACGCTGGGTTCAGGTCATGCCCTGCCTATCCAACTGAGAGGTGCTTCACAGGTATTTGTTCAGTGTTCTGCAACTCCATGTCTTGAGGTAACCCCCATGGTTGCACATTTTGTTCCAGCCCAGCACTAGCACACTCAATTCAACTAGTCCACTCATCATGTTCTTAGTTGAATGTGGTGTTAGTGCTGGGCTAGACCAAAAATGTGCAACCCTGGGGGTGCAGAACTGGATTTAACACTGTTCAACAGAAACAACCGGTTGAAGTTTGAAACTGAAAATGTCCTTATATGCCCACAACATGTTTGCCAGAAAGGCCCAGATCCTGTATCCTTGCATTAGCCAGCCCCAAGTAACAACAACAGCTTCGGTGTCTGTGCTAACCCTTTGAAATGGAGGCTAACACACAAACCTTTTGCTTATCAGCCAAGCTGTTCTGTTCTCTCCCATCTAATTTATTTTCTGTTTCCCCGTGATTTCGTACTGTAGCTCTGTGTTTGTTCTGCTTTTGCCATTGCAGTTAACACTTGAAACAAATAAATATTATAACGTTTCTGTACAGTTATCAATGGTGACTAATGTGAAGATACAGTTGAAAGTTTGTCTGTTGGGTTTTGTTCACGGTGAGATGCAACTACAGGTATAGGCCTAGTTTAGATGGGAAATCTCAAGCCCTTACACTTGTCAGAACCGACGGCCATATTGATTACGACCATCCAGTGTGAAACCTGAATTGCCCTTACTGCCTCTTAAAGGCCCACACTGTGATATATACAGCCATTTTTGATCATATTCAATTAACATGTTAATGATATATTAATTATCCATTTGCCTTTAATCATTATTTAAGCACTTCTCATTGAATTCATCCTAACCTTTGATTGCGCCCTGCATAGGATTAAAAGAGAGAGAACAGGAGGGAAATGAATCCCCATAGATGTAATTGTATTCAGATGTCTTTATTAGAGCAGCTAGTGGAGATGAGTGGTGTCCCAGAAGTCCTCCAGCAGACATCATGTATGGACGGAAGAATATCATCCAGACTGGCCGACATTTGGTTTCTCTTGCTCCCTTTCTGCATGTCTGTCTCTGTCCCCTCTCTCCCCATATTCCTCTTTTCATCTATCTCGGTCTGTGTGACTCATAGAATTCTATGCGTCTGATGCGCCACTGGCAAAAAGCTGTCATGGTAAAATTCCCAACAGGGAATAGTTTCGGGGTGACTGGGGAATATGACAGTCAAAAAGCTTCTTTCTATCAAAGGTTGAGTTTGTTGGAGGAGTGTCATTTCCACTCAAACTTTGATGACAACATATTAGTGTAGACCCCAAGACATAAAAAAAAAAAAAACTAGACTTATCACTATTCACAACAAAAGCCTTTCAGCAAGACTAGCGTATTCATCACTTCAGATGTTTTTCCTCCACTTAAAAAAAAAATATATTTTTTTTTTTGGGGGGGAATTGTGGTACCAGTTTCTTCTTATTTTATGATCTTGTGGTTTACAATAGACAGTAGCTAGACACTAGTCATGTATTATTAGTGTATCGTATTAGAGTAATAAAACAACTCTTTAAAAGAGACGGGAGTTATTGGCTTCTTTCAGCTGTCATGAGTCCATAATCTGTCCATCTTATCTCTCCACTTCCCTCATTCATTAGATTATAGGGATTTGTCCTTTTATTCCAGGTGACTTTACTCTCACCTTCTTCTCTCCGCATCGATCTGTCACATGGGAAATCTGAGCTCTGTGCCATCTGCCCATCCACCCCACTTCTCCATACAAGAACATTGATACCAGATTCACACATTAGTGCCAACCTGAACCGTACTGTGCTGGCTGGGATATTTCTTCATTGTGTCTTTTCCAGCACAGTTCCAGCAACTATGGTGGATGTGTAACCAGGCCAGCCCAGACCCCATCCACTAAATGTCTCAGAGTAGGAGTGCTGATTTAAGATCAGGTCCCCACCTGTCCATATAAACATATCTAATTATGATCTAAAAGGCTAAACTGATCTGAGTTCAGCACTCCTACTCTGAGATGCTTTGTAGATATGGGCACAGCCCTGGTTTGTGTGGCTCGGTTTGGTCCTATAATATAAATTGGGCATGAAGCAGTCAGGACAGGAAAGCCACAGCTGCCCGTCAGCCCTAAATACCCCTTCCTCTTCCCTCTATTTCATAAGTGGTGATCTCATAGCCGGAGGGCTCCATCAAGGGCCTTTTGAGGAGAGCATAACTGTTCTAACAAGGGTTAATGTCCCAGAACGGTCTGCTGTCTCACATGGTGGAGGGGGCTGCTTTGTTACATTTCCGAAAAGGGCTAAAACAGAAACTCTTTTGTTGGGTTTTTTCTTTGAAGTCATTTTTTTAGGCGGAGGATTCATGACTTGTTTGTATTTGCTTTTTAAGTTCTTGGATCACTTACAGGTTTTATTTTCCATCCTCAAGACAATCAATGCATTATCTATTCAACGTCCAAACAATGTTGTATAGACGATCATGATATTCCCACAGTGTCTCCCTCCCTAACCCACTGTATTCCCTGCTCCTCCCACCGCAGGTCTGTTGGTGGGAACACTGGACGTGGTGCTGGACTCCAGTGCTCGAGTGGCCCCCTACAGAATCCTTTACCAGACACCTGACTCCCTAATCTACTGGATCATTGCTCATGGTGTGTACTGTGTGTCTAGTTCTCTCTCGCTCTTTCTTTCTCTCCCCCCCTCCCCTTTGCACACAAGGCCCTCTCTTCCTGCACCATGTTCTCACTTCCTGCTAATGCCAAAGCATCACGTCATGGCCCACTGCTCTTAAAGGGCTAGACTGGGGGAAACGGATACCAGGAATGGGAATCGATGGTGATTCGCTCAAAATACGAGGGGCTGTCATGCTTTTTTTTTTAGTTAATTAGCTAACATGGTAAATCTTACATTACATCTGCTGACTTCATCTGTTAACACTGTCTCTTTGCATGTTAAAGGGTTAACCACCCTAATGTCCTATATGGAAAAGCTAAAAGGTTAACTCAGGGCTGTAAATGTAAGATACTGACACGATCTCAATCAAATGGGCTATCTCATCACACCTATTTTGGCTAGTTACAATGGTTTGTGACATCACAGAAACCCCAATCTTCACCTTCCTCTTTCCTTGAGCAGTTATGTCACAAATAATTTATTACTCTGGAGGAGCCATAATGCAATCCCACAGACCCATGACAAGCGGACAGGAAAGGAAGGATTTATTTTTAAAGAGGGATCATTGTGTAAGTAAGGAGAGGCTTCAGAACTATACTCCCCAGACGTAATGAACAATGGCTCTGTTTTTAAATGAACGGCGAGAGAGCGGAGAGACACACGCACACTGCAACGGTTTTGACTATGACTCTTGAGTTTGACTTGACTCTTTAGTTTTAGTTAGGGGGTCATGGGTACCAGGTAGGTCATGCCTACCGGTAATGTTTTGATTTCTCCTTTTTGTTTGTGAGTCAGTCTCATCTGTCAGACATATAGTCTAGACCAATACAAAGGACTGATGACAAAGTCGGTATTAGAATATAAACTTTTCCTAAGTCCTATAACATTGATAGAAATAACTTTGTTATTTTACATTGTATGACCCAAAATGAAATGATCACGGAAATAATAAGATCAAAACACAAATTGCATCACAACAATTTGACTTTTCTAGTCACAAAATTATACAAGTTGAATTAGGAAAGTCCTGCACACACACAGCATCCATGATACAATAGAAAGGCCTGTAGCTCAATCTGGCTTTATGGGGGGGACGGAGATGGTGGATCGAAAAGTCTGTCGTGTTGGAGGACTTTGAATAGTGTGTGACTACGCGCGTGTGTATTTGCCTTAGTGAGTGCTCCCATATGGAAAAAGGAGTAGGGGAAAGAAACAGGAGAGAAGACCCTCTACCTCTCTGAAATGGAAGCCCAGAGAAGAAGACTCCTGAGGGCTGGCCTTGAAATGGCAACCACTCCTCCCTCCCCTCTCCCTATCCGCCCATCCTCCAGCACAGAAGGAGCGTGGAGCAGTCTGTCTGCCAGACATCATCGCTAATGTAGCTAAGAGATGAGCAGCAGTGGGCTACTTATAGGGTAGATGGATGACGGATGAGGCCTCTAACGATAATGGACACTGAGGTTTCTGTGCTAGCAGGCTCTGCCTGGACTGGCTCTCAGATTTCACTAGCACTAAGTAGCTGCTAACAAGTAGCACCAATAGGGATTTGCCTGCCAATACTATTCAAAATTCTCCATGAGTTTAAGGTGTGCTGTATTGCAGGGCATTATTATTTCACCTTTTTAAGTAGGATCGTAACATATCCGAAGCTAATTAGCCAATAGCGCTCTAGCCATGAGCTTATCGCCATATGTGTGGCAGTAAATGTAGGCCGAGCAGAGGGGATGGCCAAGTAATGTCAGTGGCTGGGCTGTCTAGATTGAATCAAACTTTATTTATATAGCACATATCTTACATATGTGTTTCAAAGTGATTAACAAATAAAAGGTGAGAAAGTTATTTGTATTTATCTAAGACAAAACATTTAAGAACTTAAAATAACAGTACACATGAGACTAATGTGTAAAAATAAATGTGATTATATATGGGAATAAGATTAAAAGAACCCTAAGTAAAAGCATGTCTGGAGGCTGTTCTAAATGCCAGGACCATAGTGGCTGAAGGCAGCCTCACCAAACGTTGTGGTTCTGAGTGACCTTTGGAACAGCTGAAAGGCCAGTTACAAAGGATCAGAGGGACAACCCGGCACATATGCTTTTAAGATATCAGACATGTATTTGGGTGCAAACCCACGTAGTGCTTTAAAAATCAATAAAGCAATTTTAAAATCCACTCTAAAACTAACTGGCTTACCAATGCAGTGACTTTAAAATAGGTGGTATGTGTGTGTGCTCTCCTCCTGGCCTTTGTAAGCACACGTGCTGCTGCATTCTGAATTCATTAAAGCTGGCCAATGTTTTTTTTGTTGAGGGGGGAGACCAGACAGGAGTGCATTGCAATAATCAAGCCTGTCAGTAATAAAAACATGCATTAGTCAGTGTGGGCTTGACAGGGGAATAGTCACACTTTGACAATATTTCTAAGGTAATTTAAAAAGCTGATTTGGGCACATTTCTGATGTGGGCCAGTAAACGAAAGGTTGCTAGATTGAATCCCCGAGCTGACAGTTTAAAAATCTGTTCTGCCCCTGAACAAGGCAGTTAATCCACTGTTGCTAGGCCGTCATTGTAAATAAGAATTTGTACTTAACTGACTTGCCTGGTTAAAAAATTTTTTTTAGGTCAGTCTAAAATAACCCTTAGGTTTATAGCCTGGTGGGTTGTGTCTAGTAGTCTTGATTAGCCGTCTGAACAGCTTGTTACTGCTGTCCGTACTGTCTTTCTCCTCGTCTGTCACTGGTCCTGAATCATGTACCTCCATACTACTTAGTATCCAGAAGAGTAGGTTTGGATTCCAAGTATGCTAAACATGTTAAATTTGCATACAATTGTAAGAATGATGAAGAGCGTCTCAGTCGACATGCTGTAATGTCTCAAAAAAATGAATAATGGGTGAAACTCCATGCCTCCACATTCTCCTGGGAGCCTCTTGTAATCAAGTTCCCTGGTGCACCCCTCTCTTCTCCCCTCCCTCGTTCCATAGGGTGCTCCCGTAAGGAGATCACAGAGCACTGGGAGTGGCTGGAGCAGAACCTCCTGCAGACACTGTCCATCTTTGAGAACGAGAATGACATCACTACCTTTGTCAAGGGCAAAGTTCAGGTACTGTTTAGTGTATATATGAGTCACTTAGCAGATGCTTGTCTCTAAAGAAACAGTATGGACTTCTCTGGGATTTGGAAGGTTGGTTGTGTTTTGTGTTTAAAGGGATTGCATGGTGGGGTTTGTGGAATTTCACAAATCTTTTTGTAATGGTGTTTGTGACAATAGTAATGGTGGTTGTCAGCAATTCATTTTGACAGTTTGGATATTGAAACATATGACGTTTGCCTGTGAAATGTTCATCATGCCAGGTGTAATATTAGCCTAGCATGTAGTCAAACTAGTATTATCAAAATAACTCCTGCCAGGGGCCAAATAACAAAGCCCGGCTGTATTTACTATTGTAACCTAAAAACTGGTCCAGCTACTGACACAGCTTCTAAATCAGATTCTGTATGTATCTGTATGGCGATAAAGTAGTTCTTACTCAATGAATAGATTACAAAAGCTAGCCAGATTTATTTTGCTCTCTCACTTTGTCTGCCACTCACACTCTCACTTTCTAGCTATCTCTATTTTAAAATGAATTGTTGAACTTTTATTGATTGTCTCAAAGTCCTTCACTCCGTCTATTTCTCTCTTGCCCCCAGGGTATTATCGCCGAGTACAACAAGAACCACGACGTGAAGGAGGACGATGACACTGACAAATTCAAGGAGGCCATCTGTACGTTCCGTAAGCTGTTTGGCATGCCTGAAGAGGAGAAGCTGGTCAACTACTACTCCTGTAGCTACTGGAAGGGCCGTGTGCCCCGGCAGGGCTGGCTCTACCTCAGCATCAACCACATCTGCTTCTACTCTTACCTGCTGGGGAAAGAAGGTAGGGACCACTGGCATGCTGGCACAGGTACACACACCACTGCATACCTGGTTAGTTCTACATACTGATTATGCATAGCTTTTGAAGAGCCTTCATAAGTCCCAAAAATAGTACAGCCCCTTGATATTTTCTGTGTGGATACAATGTATTTTTTTAAGATGAGGTGATGTATATTTCAAACGATCAGCTTTTATGCAACCAAAAATGTATAAATGCAACCATCTTCAATTTCTCTCTCTCTCTCTCTCTCCCGTCTCTCTCTCCCCCGTCTCTCTCTCCGTCTCTCTCTCCGTCTCTCTCTCCGTCTCTCTCTCCGTCTCTCTTTCTTCCCACCTCAGCCAAGCTGGTGATCCGCTGGGCCGACATCACCCAGCTGGAGAAAAGTGCCACACTCCTCCTCCCTGATGCAGTCAAGGTGAGCCTTGTAAATCATATCAACTATACTGCATGTTACCCTCGCTTTAACGTCTCTTTATCCATCCATACACCCCTCTAACCTTCATTCATGCTTCCATTCCTCGGGCCAAGGTGAGCACGCGGGTGGCTGAGCACGTCTTCTCGGTCTTCCTCAACATCAACGAGACCTTCAAGCTGATGGAGCAACTGGCCAACATCGCCATGAGACAGCTCCTTGACAACAAGGGCTTTGAGCAGGACCGCTCTCTGCCCAAACTCAAGAGGAAGACACCCAAAAAGGTGTCTGCCCTCAAGAGGTGAGGTTTGGAGGGGATTCTGGGGAGGTTCTGGGAAGGTTTGGTGAGGCTGGATGTTGTAGTTGATAGATTTTTGTTGGTCTCCCCTCAATAGGTTCGGTTGATAGTTGAGGAGGATTGGTTTTCTGGGGAGATGTAGTCATTTATAATGCTGCACTAAATTCTTTGCTGCGGGTGACCTATAACCATTCACAACCATTCCATGTGGTTGCATGACATTGTAAGTTTTACACAGTTCAATAAACAATATACCACGACTTAACTAAATGACTACATAAGACCACCAACAAACAACAAAAATGACTTCAGAGGAAAGGTATGTATAGTCTTGTTCCAACGTGCCTGGAGGAAAACCAGCTGAGGAGGCATTAGTAGTATATTTAAACTGGGTTCCTTTCTAGTAGTTTAGCTCACAGACACTTTTGCATTCTTTAAATCTACAGCACGACTTTGTCATAATCCTTTCAGGTACAGCTGAACTTTTAATGGCGCTATTAACTTTGAACACCCAAGTTTGCTTCATTAGCCCAAGACTTTCAAATGTATTTCCCTCAAGTCAGATTCCAACTCTCTAACTACTACTCATACTGTTGCCCTATATAGATGTCTATTGCAGTAGTAACTGTTTCCCCATCCAGATGGCTATTGCAGTAGCAACTGTTTCCCCATCCAGATGGCTATTGCAGTAGCAACTGTTGCCCCATCCAGATGGCTATTGCAGTAGCAACTGTTGCCCCATCCAGATGGCTATTGCAGTAGCAACTGTTGCCCCATCCAGATGGCTATTGCAGTAGCAACTGTTGCCCCATCCAGATGGCTATTGCAGTAGCAACTGTTGCCCCATCCAGATGGCTATTGCAGTAGCAACTGTTGCCCCATCCAGATGGCTAATGCAGTAGCAACTGTTGCCCCATCCAGATGGCTATTGCAGTAGCAACTGTTGCCCCATCCAGATGGCTATTGTAGTAGCAACTGTTGCCCCATCCAGATGGCTATTGTAGTAGCAACTGTTGCCCCATCCAGATGGCTATTGCAGTAGCAACTGTTGCCCCATCCAGATGGCTATTGCAGTAGCAACTGTTGCCCCATCCAGATAGCTATTGCAGTAGCAACTGTTGCCCCATCCAGATGGCTATTGCAGTAGCAACTGTTGCCCCATCCAGATGGCTATTGCAGTAGCAACTGTTGCCCCATCCAGATGGCTATTGTAGTAGCAACTGTTGCCCCATCCAGATGGCTATTGTAGTAGCAACTGTTGCCCCATCCAGATGGCTATTGTAGTAGCAACTGTCATACTTGGTTGCAAATTGCTCTTTCACTCCATTGACCTGATTTTATTTTATTTTTCATCCAAAGAAAAAAATAACATTTGAAATTGTTTTTGGGATGCATTTTAGGATACATGGGAAATATAAAACATTTGCCAAATGTATTTTAATGTGTGACATATACAGTGCCTTGCGAAAGTATTCGGCCCCCTTAAGTTAATACTTTGTAGCGCAAACCTTTTGCTGCGATTACAGCTGTAAGTCGCTTGGGGTATGTCTCTTATCAGTTTTGCACATCGAGAGACTGACATTTTTTCCCATTCCTCCTTGCAAAACAGCTCGAGCTCACTGAGGTTGGATGGAGAGCATTTGTGAACAGCAGTTTTCAGTTCTTTCCACAGATTCTCGATTGGATTCAGGTCTGGACTTTGACTTGGTCATTCTAACACCTGGATATGTTTATTTTTGAACCATTCCATTGTAGATTTTGCTTTATGTTTTGGATCATTGTCTTGTTGGAAGACAAATCTCCGTCCCAGTCTCAGGTCTTTTGCAGACTCCATCAGGTTTTCTTCCAGAATGGTCCTGTATTTGGCTCCATCCATCTTCCCATCAATTTTAACCATCTTCCCTGTCCCTGCTGAAGAAAAGCAGGCCCAAACCATGATGCTGCCACCACCATGTTTGACAGTGGGGATGGGGTGTTCAGGGTGATGAGCTGTGTTGCTTTTACGCCAAACATAATGTTTTGCATTGTTGCCAAAAAGTTCAATTTTGGTTTCATCTGACCAGAGCACCTTCTTCCACATGTTTGGTGTGTCTCCCAGGTGGCTTGTGGCAAACTTTAAACGACACTTTTTATGGATATCTTTAAGAAATGGCTTTCTTCTTGCCACTCTTCCATAAAGGCCAGATTTGTGCAATATACGACTGATTGTTGTCCTATGGACAGAGTCTCCCACCTCAGCTGTAGATCTCTGCAGTTCATCCAGAGTGATCTTTGGCCTCTTGGCTGCATCTCTGATCAGTCTTCTCTTGTATGAGCTGAAAGTTTAGAGGGACGGCCAGGTCTTGGTAGATTTGCAGTGATCTGATACTCCTTCCATTTCAATATTATCGCTTGCACAGTGCTCCTTGGGATGTTTAAAGCTTGGGAAATCTTTTTGTATCCAAATCCGGCTTTAAACTTCTTCACAACAGTATCTCGGACCTGCCTGGTGTGTTCCTTGTTCTTCATGATGCTCTCTGCGCTTTTAACGGACCTCTGAGACTATCACAGTGCAGGTGCATTTACACAGAGACTTGATTACACGCAGGTGGATTGTATTTATCATCATTAGTCATTTAGGTCAACATTGGATCATTCAGAGATCCTCACTGAACTTCTGGAGAGAGTTTGCTGCACTGAAAGTAAAGGGGCTGAATAATTTTGCACGCCCAATTTTTCAGTTTTTGATTTGTTAAAAAGTTTGAAATATCCAATAAATGTTGTTCCACTTCATGATTGTGTCCCACTTGTTGTTGATTCTTCACAAAAAAATACAGTTTTATATCTTTATGTTTGAAGCCTGAAATGTGGCAAAAGGTCGCAAAGTTCAAGGGGGCCGAATACTTTCGCAAGGCACTGTATTTGTAAAGGTATTTGGAATATATACATTTGTATGGAAATACACTGCGTACAAAACATTAAGAATGCCTGCTCTTTCCATGATATAGACTGAAGTGGAGGAGAAAGGTTAAAGAAGGATTTTCAAGCCTTGAGACAGTTGAGTCATGGATTGTTGTGTGTGTGTGCTATTCTCAGGGTGAATGGGCAAGACAATAGATTTAAGTGCCTTTTTAACAGGTTATGGTAGTAGGTGCCAGGTGCACCGGTTTGTGTCAAGAACTGCACCGACAGTTAGTCTCAATTTACTGCTGCTATTTAAAGACAACAGATTGTTCCGTATTAGATTCTTGACCGTCTCTAGACTAGACAATCTCTTGAACCTTGTCTCACCCAGGGACCTGGATGCCAGGGCTAAGAGCGAGCGTTACCGGGCCTTGTTCCGTCTGCCCAAGGATGAGAAGCTGGACGGACACACGGGCTGCACCCTTTGGACCCCTTCAACAAGATGCACATCCTGGGCCAGATGTTTGTCTCCACTAACTACATCTGCTTCACTTCCAAGGAGGAGACCCTGTGCAGCCTCATCATCCCCCTAAGAGAGGTGAGTCTGGCTGGGTACAGACTCTGGTGATTGACCATAGTCCTGGAGCTTAGTGTTGGCCCGGAGCAGTAGTCTGCACTGACTGGAGCTCTCTGGGATTTCGGGTTGGTGACCGTTGAACTAGACTTTTGTGACAATGTTGGATGATGCCAAGACATAAGTCAATGTGGGACCACTATAGATTTGAGATTTTCCATCAGTAAAGAAAGGTTACCTTAGACAAGTTGTGCTGTGTGCTGCTGTAGGGGGTTACTAGCAGGGCAGTTAGAAAGAGCAGCAGCCGGCTTAACACTCTGGTAGGGGCTGTCACTCCCAATCTGCTTTAGTCAGTGGCTGCTCCTCGCCCAGCCATTGCCATGTCGATCTTAAACTACCAATCGCTGGCAGGGCAGAATGTGGATCGACTACTAATGTCTAGTGTTATGATGTGTGGCACTGAATCAATTCAGTCACCTAGTATGTGGGTTGAAGTGTTGATATGGTGAAACCTATTGTGTGCTTGGTATGGTATGTTGGCCTTAGGTCAATATTCTCATGTGCAATGACAATGTGGTTAGATGGTGAAATAAATCAATACACACGTGATGGGTTACTGTAATTCGTGTTCTACATCGAACACTTTCTCATATCAAATAGATGTGTATCTTATGTTGCATCCTCATATCTTATGACTGACATGTGACTGGCGTATCTGTTGTCTACTCAACCCTGCACTTTAGAGGCTGCTGCCTCACTATACATGGAATCACTGGTCACTTTAATAATGTTTACTTACTGCGTTACTCATCTCATATAATATATTTTATACTGTGTTCAATTTACTAGTATTTTAGTCAATGCCACTCTGACATTGCTCGTCCTAATATTTATATATTTTTCTTAACTCCATTCTTTTACTTTAGATTTGTGTGTATTGTTGTGAATTGTTAGATACTACTGCACCGTTGGAGCTAGGAACACAAGCATTACGCTACACCTGTAATAACATCTGCTAAATATGTGTATGTGACCAATAACATTTGATTTGTTGTGACTGGCATATCTGTTGTCTGACATATGGCTGACATCTATTGTGACTGACATATCTGTTGTGACTGATACATGAATTACATATCTGTTGTGACAGACCTCTGTGTGTCTGTCCCTCCCAGGTGACGATAGTGGAGAAGGCAGACAGCTCCAACTTTTTCCCCAGCCCAGTGTCCATCAGCACCAAGAACAGGATGACCTTCCTGTTCGCCAACCTCAAGGACCGGGACTTCCTGGTCCAGAGGATCTCTGACTTCCTGCAGCAGACCACCTCCAAGATCTACTTCGAGAGGGAGACCACCGGGAGTGTGAACAGCTCTGACGATGAGGTGAGGGCACATCTATGTCATTGTATATCTAGGATGTTGTACATCATTTAGGTCTATACTCTTCCACAACTGCTCCCCAGGTTTGCTGATAAGTCTCCCTCTACTCCAGGTCTTCAGTAAATACTTAGCATGATTATTATCACAGGTCTCTGATCAGCTCTTATCATAAAGCACACTGCATTAACTATCCTTACCCTGATCCTGGACTTGTTCTGCTCTCCACCAGGTCTATTCTCAGTAATATTAGTTTGGCATCTCATCACAGGTCTCAGAACAGTTGTTATGATAAACTCATGATAATTGACTGCATTAACAATCTCTAATTCTGATCCTGAATCTGTGTCTCCTCTCCTCTAGGTGTACTCCCAGCAGGGCTCTCTCCTCTCCAGCAGTCCCCAACGCAGCAGTCTGGGCTCAGAGGGCTCCTCCGAGGGTGAGCGCCAGTTTAACCTCAATGACAACAGCGTGCCCACCGCCACCCAGGCCCTCATGACCATGTACCGCCGCCGCTGCCGGAGGAGTTCAACCCCAAACTGGTACGGTCAATGAATGTTCTGTTCACATGTTGGGGGCTCCCGAGTGGCGCAGCGGTCTCAAGGCACTGCATCTCAGTGCTAGAGGTGTCACTACAGACCCTGGTTCGAATCCAGGCTGTATCACAACCGGCTGTGATTGGGAGTCTCATAGGACAGCGCACAATTGGCCCAGCGTCGTCCGGGTTTGGTTTGGGGTAGGAATGTCATTGTAAATTAGAATTTGTCCTTAACTGACATGCCTAGTTAAATAAACATGTGGTCGAACACAAGAAGATGCTATAGTAGAGAATTGAAATGATTGCCACATGATTGATGGAACTGAACTGGGACTAAATTAATTGAGTTGAATACATTTATTTACAGTGACAAAATATTGTAACAAACTGTAATTGCTTGTATATACCTGCATGCTGAATAAGCCATTGGGAATCCAATATCTGCATGTAATAACCTGAGGCTTTTCCCAAGCCTCAAATCAAATTGTATTGCTTGTGTACAACTATTTAGCAGATGTGATTGCGGGTATAGCGAAGCGCTTGTGTTCGAGCTCCAACAGTGCGGTAATATCTAACAATACACAACAAAGCAAAGTTGCTTAGGAGCCAGAAACAGAGCGGCCATGTCTGTCGGTGCCATCAGTGTCTCAACCTTGATCTAAAACAAAGCTTGGCTTACAGTCAGTGTGTTCTGTTCCTGTGCTAACCTCCAGCTGGCTTTGCATTGCACAGTTCAAAGGCCTGTAGGGAAGTTGCAGATGTAGACCAAGGAAGGGGGAAGTGTGTGGGAAGTATATTAAATCCAAGTTAATTGAAGTAAATAAAGCCTTAATGAAATTCTTCAGAGACCTCTAGGGGAGTATTTGTGCTGCATACGTCTGTGTTGAAAGTTAGAAATATTGTTTAGGCTTTGAAGGCTCTCTGGCTCGTTATTTAATGAGGTGGTAATGAGTTTTTTGCCTCCTACGAACCATCCTGATCTCTCTCGCTATTGAAATTATGTATTGAAAGAATGTAAGCCAGATTAGGATGGTGAAACAATGTTGCTTTCTGCAGAGAAGTCATTGTCTACTTTACAAGGGTGTCTACTTTCTTTCTCTCGCTCTCTCTGTCCTTGAACATCATTCTGTAGTTCTCTCTAAGGGGAGCTTTACTGGCATGAAATGTCTTATGACATTTCTCTTCTTTTTCAACGCATGCAAGATTATTAACTGTCAATTTTTATTTTTCCCCAGGCCAAGGAGTTCCTGAAGGAACAGGCGTGGAAGAACCACATCACTGAGTACGGCCAGGGGGTGTGTATGTACCGTACAGAGAAGACCAAGGACCTGGTGCATCCCAGAGAACATGAGGGGAGAGCTGTGGCTGCATCCAACAGAGAACAGTGAGGGCATGATCTCACAATGCACTCTCACATTCACTTGTATATTACATTATGCTCCCCGGCTGACATTCAATGCACTCTCCATTCACTTGTATATGAGGCCAACATTCAATGCACTCGCACATTCACTTGTATATTACATTATGCTCCCCGGTTCTTGACATTCAATGCACAGTCCCCGGTTCGTGACATTCAATGCATCTCACATTCACTGTATATTACATTATGCTCCCCGGTTCTTGATTCAATGCACATTTGTATATTACATTATGCCCCCGGTTCTTGACATTCAATGCACTACATTCACTTGTATATTACATTATGCTCCCCGGTTCTGTTCAATCTCCACATTCACCGCTGCTGATACACACACTTCTGTATCAAAGACCTGATACACACACACTCAAAGACCACGAATAGACAGTACTACGTGCTCATACACCAACTCCTAACCTGCATTCGGCATCGTGTGGTGGGACCACACATCTCATTACTATAGTTATTGTTATCACAGGAGGAAAAACAACAGGAAAAACACATCAGATTTTAGTTTTGGGTTTTCCCAAACCCCTGTTGTGGTATGAGCACAGAATGGTTCATCATCCAGGTGTATTAAAATTATTGATAGTCAAATATTAGCTTTTCTTTCAGTGTACATATGGATTTGGGTAGCCTCATTAAACATTCATTAGCTTGGCCTTGGCAACGCATTCCATTCCCATCTCCTGCCGGAGCAGCAGTATCGTACTGTATCTAACCTGTAACTGGGCTGCATGCTTCACGTCCACTGCTACAGCATATTACAGTGAGAGCACACATTCTATAGTCTGCTTACTGTACGCCAAACTGAACACTGTCAGTCTGGTTAACCAGGCTTTACAAACACAGCAGCTTATGTAGGGGTTGTGTTAGAGACGTAGGCCTACATTGTGACCACCGTAGCTGTGAAAAGCTGACCTATATAAATAAACCTGAAGAACCAGTTGGCCTACAGGGAGAGTCACTGCTGAGATCACCAAACAATGTTTTATACTTCAGCCTCTTCTTCCTGGAAGAAATTCCTTGCACCCACGCGACAGCACTAACAGTTAGCGACTATCTACCTGCTCTTTCCGTCCCCTAGTGACCTACTTGTGGTACCTTCCGCAGTCGCCATGGCAGCCATACATCTGCACTTCCTGGAGGGGACTGGTGTGTTTACATGTTAGCCTAGCGTCTCTGTTGGCGAAGCTCGCTAGCTGTGTTTTTATGTGGAAGAAGATGCAGAATTTGAATGCATCCTCTATACTTTTCCCTCTACTCACACTCACTGTCACAGTGGGAACTGTTGATAAGCCTGAGTTTGACTGCGCTAGAAGAGTGAGTTTGAGGGTGTTATGATTCAACAGACTTTTACCCGACCATTTTTTTTAAAACGGCAATTGGCTGACGGTCTGGTGCCAATGGGCCTCGTTTAATGCTATACTAACTGTGGTCCCTATATCCCGCCCCCGTTAGGGGGCGATCAACGAGATGGCGACCCACCCTGGCTACTATGAGGACCTGGTAGAGAAGTCTATGGGGAAGTACAACCTGGCCACGGAGGAGATCGAGAGAGACCTGCACCGCTCCCTCCCTGAACACCCAGCCTTCCAGAACGAGATGGGGATCGCTGCCCTACGAAGGGTCCTTACTGCCTACGCCTTCAGAAACCCCAACATAGGCTACTGCCAGGTACACACATAGTATTTAGTATACACGCATGGTATATAGTATACACACATGGTATATAGTATACACGCATGGTATATAGTATACACGCATGGTATATAGTATACACGCATGGTATATAGTATACACACAGACGCACCAGTCCTGTCGCTCAAGATCCACTGCCAAAGCAGAACGTCACGAGATTACTTCAAAACCGGCCTCTAGGGGCAATGTTGGCGCTATTACCTTTAAGTCCTGTGGACAGGGATGGCGTAAGCTGCGAGCTCCGGCTCTGAAAGTCACGTGTTCAATCCCAGCGCTAAGCACTATTTTTGTCTATCCCAAACCTTAACCCTTAACCATTCAGAATGAATGCCTAATCTTCAAAATGTTATGTTTGTGGACAAACATCTGTTTCTGCAGTGAGATTGTGAGAGCTTGTTACACACACTTATTTTACAACACAAACATTCACACTGCTCTTCAGTTTATAAATGGTCAAGTCACATAGTAGTTTGCCACTTCTATAGCTGTCCTGACTCCCCGCGGGTCCCTAATCTTGGTTCCCCCTGCGGGTTGAAGCCATGTGGTTCCCTCTTGACTGCCAGTCCATCTGTTGGCAGCTTGAAACTCTGAAGACGTTTAACCCAGGCTGAAAACTGTAGTCCAGACCTACTGTCACATAGCTGTTTTAATTTGATTTTTGTTTTGCTTTTTGAAGGGCTTTGAGATTCTGTAAAGAAAAGCGCTATAGAAGTTGAATGTATTATTCTGAATAATCTTGGTGGTTCTTCCTAGGCCATGAACATTGTGACGTCGGTGCTGCTGCTGTATGCTAAAGAGGAGGAGGCCTTCTGGCTGCTGGTGGCTCTGTGTGAGCGAATGCTGCCTGACTACTACAACACCAGGGTCGTAGGTCAGTTGGAAGCTTCTGGAATGAGGCTGTAGTAGGGCAATGGGTGGCTTTGTGGTCTACTAGTGTGTTAGCCTCTGCATTTTTAACTTGGTCTCAGTGTCTCTATTTTATGTTCAGATGTGTGTATGTGTCCCTCAGTCTTTGTGCATATCTGTTGGCATCGTTCTCCCTCTTACTGTATCAGTGTCCGCATAGGCCTATTTTTTTCTGTCTTGCTAACCTCCCACTTCTCTTTCTCCAGGAGCTCTGGTAGACCAGGGTGTTTTTTGAGGAGCTGGCCAGGGAGTACGTCCCTGAACTCTACGACTGCATGCAGGACCTGGGAGTCATCTCTACCATTTCCCTCTCCTGGTTCCTCACCCTGTTCCTCAGTGTCATGCCCTTCGAGAGTGCCGTGGTGGTGGTCGACTGCTTCTTCTACGAGGGCATCAAGGTCATCTTCCAGCTGGCGCTCAGCGTGCTGCACGCCAACATCCACCAACTGCTGGGGGCCAAGGACGATGGAGAGGCCATGACCGTGCTGGGAAGGTGAGGACGGGTGGGGGTGGAAGACCGACAAGGGGCCAAAGATACTAAAACAGGGCTTTTCAATTTCGGTCCTGGAGGGCAGAAACACTTCTTGATTTGTTTCTACCTGGTAGTTAATTGTATTCACCTGGTGCACCAGGTCTGATGAAAACCAGAAGGGTTTTTAGCCCTGCAGTACCAGAATTCGAACAGCCCTGGACTAAAGGGACATGATTGGTAGGCCAACTCATGACTGGAACCCTGAACCTAACCTGAACTAAAACTAAAACCCTAACCTTTGCCCTGACCTTAATCCTAACCATAACCAATTAGGTCATTCAACATGGGTTTGCTGGTCAGTCATGGTACTTTAGTTTTTCACTCAAAGAGCAGACCCCATGAGTCGGGTCAAAGGTCAAATTGTGTTGGCGGAAGTGACACGAGAGATCATCTTGTTTTGAAACACTGCAGTAAGAACACTTCTTAATTCAATTAAAGCTTGATATTGATAAGCTGTCAATATGAAGGATTTGGTTGTGTGACACGTTTGTGTGTAGGTACCTGGACAGCGTGTCCAATAAGGACAGCACCCTGCCTCCCATCCCCCACCTGCACTCCCTGCTGACAGACGATGGGGATCCCCACCCGGAGGTGGACATCTTCAAGCTGGTCCGCAGCTCCTACGAGGTGAGTCTTCTCAACATGACCAGGGCACCGTCATTCAATCACTCCTTCAATCTGTCAGAGATGGGGTCAATTCAGTCAATTAAGTTTAAATGGAATTCAGCCCAACCATGCTTCCTAGACCCAAGTGTATTCACTGGTAGAACTGTCACTCTGTTTTGACCTTTACTCTGGCTGGTGATTATGCAATCTCAGTGAATATCCCAGCTGTAGGATAGCAGCAGTGTTGACCTCTCTCTCTCGGTCCCGTGTGGCTGTTTGTAGAAGTTTGGCTCCATCCGGGCAGACGTGATCGAGCAGATGCGCTTCAAACAGAGGCTAAGGGTCATCCAGACCATCGAGGACACCACCAAACGCAACGTGGTAACGACCCCTGCTATTACACACACTGTATGGTACACCCGATGTTGGGTGTGGAGGATTTCAAGTCATTTTAAGCCATTGTTTCTGATTGTATTCAATGCTGGTTAGTTCTGATCTCCTCACACAGCTCCTAAATCCACTGTTCTCTTTCAGGTCAGAACCATTGTCACGGAGACTGCCTTCAGCATCGACGAACTGGAGGAGCTCTATGTTCTGTTCAAGGTGAGTGACAGCCATGCTGTAGCCAATATGAACTAAATGGAACTGCCCTCTAACCAATAGGAACTTAAAGGAACTAATCTCTTCCTGAATTGCTTTTCCTCAGCCTCCCTTTCGCTTTGGCAGGGCGTCTCATTTCTCCTAGCTCTCACATAGTGCCTTGCTGCCATGGCAACGCTGAATTATGGGCTATAGTTGGAGCCGGTACTTAATATCCATAGAGACAGACCTAAAACCCTGGCAACAGCATTTTACTCTTCATCCATTAACACAACGGACGCTCACTGCTCAGTCCTGTTAGAGGACATGGAGAAAGACTGATGAGTCTTCAGCACAGTTCTAATGGTCAGGGTTGCTGGTATAAGATGTTAGAAGTAGAGAACTTTTAATACCCAATGTTGTGCAATGTTCACATTGTTCTCTGATATCATGTACTTATCCATTAGAAACATTGTGCAAAGCAATTCAGCGGTATCTATATGCATTTTCCTCACTATGGGCGACCACATTTTCCCACATTTAGCATAGGTATCACCATTTGGTCTCATTCCACCTCGCTTCTTTATACTTCAACATTTTCTAGAAAACTGCTGCATAAATGTAATATATTTATTTCATTCACATTAAAACCCTGTTGAATCTATCAAATCTATTTCTACCATCTTCATTCTCCAGGCGGAACACCTGACCAGCTGCTATTGGGGCGGAACGGGTGGCAGCAACCCCACGGAGCGCCACGACCCCAGCCTGCCCTACCTGGAGCAGTACCGCATCGACCTGGAGCAGTTCAGGGGCTGTTCTCCCTGCTCTTCCCCTGGGCCCCTGTCAACGGGCCCACGCAGACCCCCTGGCCCTGCGCTTCTTCAGGCTCCTGGACCATAACGGAGACTCTCTGATTAATTTCCGGGAGTTTATTAGTGGACTGAGTGAGTATTGGTGGAGGTGGGTGAGGGGGTGTATCAAATAGAAGTTGACTAATGATTGTAGCAACTGGTCAAAATGGATATTAAGTCTATATAGACATAATGAAATGTTATGACAAATTATCGCATCTATGGTGTATTTCAGGTGTTTTATGCCATGGGGATCTGACTGAGAAACTGAAGCTCCTGTACAAGATGCATGTGATTCCTGGTAAGTGTGTGTGTGTGTACTGTTCACAGAGAGGGAAAGAAGTCCAGAGGGAAATCTATACTCCTTATATGCTGTCATAACTGAGTGAGGGGAGGATGTTTTAAGGATAGGGATTGGATTTATTTACTGTAAAGGAGCAAAGATGAATTATTTTGTTCTCTCCCTCGCTTGGTTGAGCATATGTAGAAGGGAAGCTGCGGTTGGATGGTGCTCAAGACTCACACAGCAGTATTTTCACTCTGCTGGAAATCTACCTCTCAATCAGAAGAGCTTTCATGGCTCTCTGGCTCAGCTCGTGTTAATTCCCTGTATAACAGCAAAGCCTGAAGCAGCTATTGTTTTGGTTCTCAGAATGATGGGGTTAGCTTTTTTTTCCTTTGCCAGCCACAAGGAAACATTGTCTCTGGCAGAATGAAAATGTTGAGAACTAACAGATGTTTAGCGAGAAGAGGATACAGAAATTACTTCAAACTTATGATCAAACATTGGGATGTGTGAGGCCTCGATGGAAAGATAATGATAAATGGATACAATTTATATTGCACTTTTTCAACTGCAGTGTTTGAGGCGTTATGATAACGCCCCTTACAGCACTTGGAAAGGCGCTATATAAATGCTATCAATTATAATAACAATGGTAAGGCCCAAAATGTTGTATCTTCCTGTCCCTTCCCAGAGGTGACCCATGAGCAGGAACCAGACTCTGCCTTCGAGGCCACCCAGTACTTCTTTGAGGACATCACCCCGGAAACTTCCAATGGTAGGCCATGTCCTCATCAACACGCCAGAGGTTACACAATGTTTGCACCCTTTTCCCTGTATAGTCCACTAATGTTGACCAGAGCCTTATGTGCTCTCAATCAGTCACACTCCACTCATGGCATGCATCAACCTATTTCAACCTCCCACTTTTTTTCTTCTTCAGATAACTTCCTAATGTGTCCTTTGACCTTTGCACTCTTGACCTTTCCCTTCCTCCAGGCCTTGACCCCAAGTGCAAGAGCGAGAAGGATGATGGCTTTGTCAGGGTCACGTTCAAGACTGAGAAAGGTACGCACTGCTATGAAACAGTTATGAGACATGCATATCTATCGCTAGTTTGTAAATGCTCCAATCTAAATGATAATACCTTAAGCCACAAAGTCTACCATTCATGTTCCTTTTTTTGTTGCAAAGGCCTTTATTTACTGTACCTCAAGAACACTCATCTCACTGTAAGGAACTTAGCTGTAGCTCTCTAATCTCCCTCCTATTTGAAATGATTTCAAACCATCTGACTCCATACACACATATCCCAAAAGTCTGGGATGAAAAGGGGAAGCACTGTTACTTTTCTATGTATCATGTTTTCTTGGAGCAAAAATTGTCTACGGTCGCTGATTAGGGACGATATACTTACTGATTTTTCCAGACAATAAAATTCCCATTAAAGCAATAGATTCCTAATAGAATTGAACAGTCTCAAAGTGCAACTGGGAGTGTTGCATGTTAAATGGTCCCCAAGCTAGGCCTGCATGCCACTTCAGTTTATTGAGGGCATTATTGGTGCATGTTCTCTTATTCATTCAACACTTTCTACTTGACAACAGCACATACATTAGTTGTTGTTATGGCCTCCTATAAATAGTCAGTGTGCCAGGCTGCTAGCTTTTAACTCTTAACAGCCACCTCTGTTTCTACAGTGAAGAAACTGCACACCCCTGACTACCGCCACTACCTGAGGCTGTGGAACCAGGGCACCAAGAACAAACTGGACAACATGAAGGATCTGCCCAAACTCAACCAGGTAAGAGCATTAAGAACCACTCCACCTCCCCAGGGGAGTCAGTGGAGTCCACTTGATCAATGTGGCTGTGTGAGGCTATGAAATTGTGTGTGTCGTGCCAATGAATCTACCTCGTCTTCCTTCCCAGGCTAACCTGTATGTCTTCCTCTCTCTCTCTCTCCTTCAGAGCCAGTTCATAGAGCTGTGCAAGACACTGTACAACATGTTCAGCGAGGACGCCCAGGAGCAGGAGCTGTACCACGCCACGGCCACCGTCACCAGCCTGCTGCTGGAAATGGGCGAGGTGGGCAAGCTCTTCTGCCATTCCAAGGACCAGGAGGAGCAGGACCAGGATGATCCAGAGGAGGCCAAAGCAGTTGGCCAGCCCGAGATGGAGGGACCAAGCCTGGGGGTGTCTTCCAGCAGAGGGGCCAGGGAGAGGGGAAGGAGGAGAGCCAGGCCAGGCCCTGTGGCCCTGCGAAGAGGGATGGCAGGGGCGAGCAGCTGTCTGCCATGGAGGACATTAAGCTGGAGGACTCGTCCCCGAAGGACACAGGGACATCGTCCTCCATGCTCATCTCAGATGACGAGACCAAAGACGACACGTCCATGTCGTCCTACTCGGTGCTCAGCGGCGGCTCCCATGAGCTCGACGACAAGCTTCACTGCGAGGACATTAATGACGACACGGTCCTGGTGCGCAGCGAGAACAGGCCCCATGGGGGAGGGAACGGGCCTCACGGTGAAGGTGGGCCCCATGGCAGAGATGGGGGGCTGCCTCACAGCACCAGCATAGATAAAGACTGGGCCATCACCTTTGAGCAGTTCCTGGCATCAGTGCTCACTGAGCAGGCCCTGGTGCTTTACTTCGAGAAGCCAGTGGAGGTGGCCGCACGTATCACCAATGCCAAGAATGTGAGGAAAGTGGGGTGCTCCCTACTGTCCGCTAGCGACTATGAGATCTCCCTGTCTGGGTAACTAATGCCTCAATGAAAAAGAGAGAATTTACAGAGACAGACTCTTGCTCTGTAGGTTGACTGCTTCGGAAACAGGGAAACATGTCATGTAAATGTACAACGTGAAAAACTCAGTCTTCTCCTCTTTGTTGGGTGACAAGAATGACAGTCTGCTAGAACTGAAAAGTCTAACATTTGTGTGCAATACTGTAAGAGTAGATTTTTATTTTATTTTAAATACCTGCACTTAGCAATGTATTTTACCAGATGTCAACAACCTGTTTTATCTTTTAGGGTTAGATTCTGTTCAGCAGAGGGACCAGGGAAGGACAAAAATGGCTTTATTGACCTTTGACCTCAAAAGGAATTCAGGCAGAGCTGTTGTGTATGTACTGTACATGTATTAGCTGAGCTTGCTCTACTTTATATGAAGTCGTGTATACATGTTACTACTAATAATCGCTAAACCAGTTAGACTACTACGTATCATGATGTTTAAGTCTTACAGACCACCAGCCCAGTCCAGGAGTGGCCTGTCACAGTCCCAGAGGAACACTGCTCAGTCGTTGTAGAGTTCTGTTAGCCGCTAACTCATTAGCCGCTAGGCTAATTGACTAACAGCAACCTGTGGGGCAGTTGTACTCACTGCTAATCTATTAGCCGCTAATTTACACAAGAAACAATGGTTAAGACGGGTAGCATCCGTTAGCTACAATGAAGAAGTGACTGTACTTCTAGAGTTGGGAAGATTAGTTGCCACCGCTTCAGGATAAACCACACTTGCAATGGAATTAAATATGAATGGTGGTGAAAGCTTTATCTGACTAGATGTACTTCAGTAAATTCACTATGGAAAACTGTTTAGATTTAATTTGTGTGGTAGCTTAGCCTGCATACTGAACTGTAGAGCACACGCACTTTGTTTTATCAGGAAAAAAATTCATTTACAACATCTTCTAATTCCATAAGCATGTTTTCTGCCTTTTTTCTGTGCCACTCCTGCACTCGTCGTCAGCACACTCCAAAAGCTTATTTTTTTGTAACAATGTTTTGAACTTTTTGCTCTGTATATTTTTACTGTTTTATATATTTTTTTGTTCCAATGTGAATGATTTTGTCATGTACAAAGGTCATGATTTTAGGTGTACCACTTCAACTAATTAAAGTGTAGAATGAACGGTCTTACGCTACATATTAAAAATGTCTCATGTCTCTTTATGGGATTTATCAGTTAGGGTTGCTCATACTGTCCCCTGGGATAAATATTGATACGCTCTGTTTCGACATTGAGAGGGGAAGACGGACCTATACAGAGATGGAGACGGAGCACCCTCTGCTGGAGAAGAGAATGTTCCAGAATTAAACCCAAAATCCTGTAATGCCACCAAAGATGAGGATAAATGAGGATGCTTTCATCAGGCTGTTTATCATTGAAAGAATGGTCAGTTCCTGTCTACTTAAGGGGCTGGCTCTCCCATAGACACCAATGTGATAGCAGTTGGGTCTGGTCCACTCAGCTCATTGACTTCCATTTGAAACAAGAAAAAATAATACCACCACTGCAAATACCTTTTTTCTTTTCTACCTTTCAGTAAAAGGAAGTGAAGGGTTAATGGCTGACATCTTTGCAGTTCTCTAGCTTCGACAATGGTGTGCAGTGTCGGCATGGGAGTCATGCTGAAATAGAGACTTTGTCACAAAGGTTGTTCTCTCGCTTTCTTCTCATTGCTGTGCTGCTCTGCAGATGCTTGGGGGTGTGGTTCAGGTTGACCAATAAGAGCTTGCCATTGTAATGCATATGGACACATTATCTAGCAATGATTAATCCATTAACTTAGTAATGGATGGGGTTGAAGTGTTTAACTGACGTCTAGTTGTAACTGGTCTGCTAATACGTCTCTCTGTCCTTCTTTGACTGCAGTTACGTAATATTGTTCATCCCAGGACCTGAGCAAACGCATCATGTCCCTAAATTATGGATTCAAAGGTCATTAGAATGTAGAACGGGGTTTCCCAAACTCGGTCCTGGGGCCCCCCTGGGTACACGTGTTTGCCCTTGCACTACACAGCTGATTCAGGACCGACTTTGGGAAACTGATGTAGAACACTGGATTTTAATTAATGTTCTGTGTTAGGATAAATAATTTGATTTATAAAATCATAAACGTCTAATTAATCATGTATGATGCTGAATTATAGTGTTTTTTTACCATTCGTCCCAGAGCCTATACGGTATATGCATAGTCTTATGTATGGTAGCAAACAATGTCCCCAATTCCCTCTTGCTTTCTGGATTATTTTCTGTTTATACTCTAATCACTGTTTTTTCCTCATTGTCCACAGGGGTAATATGTTAACCAATAATGTTCTGTTTATCAAGTTCTCATTCCTGTGTGTTTACCATAAACCTGGGTGGTCCGTCTAACCGCGCTTCTTAACACCCGGAAGCTAGCCGCACCAATGTGCCTGAGGAAACACTGTTCAACTGACTCCACAAGGAGTCACTAGAGTGCGATGACCCCTCCCCCCCGGCCAAACCCTCCCCCCAACCCGGATGATGCTGGCCCAATTGTGTGCCGCCCTATGGGACTCCCGATCATGGCCAGTTGTGATACAGCCCGGGATCAAACCCGGGTCTGTAGTGATGCCTCTAGCACTGCGATGCAGTGCCTTAGACCGCTGCGCCACTCGGGAGGCCCAGGGTCAGTTTTTCTAAGTCTTTTACATAAGGTAGCGTTTCTAGGTAACTGAGCTGAAGAGGGAGAGAGGGAAAATACCCTGCTGTAAGGCGATACTCTTATCAGCCCCATTTGACCTTTAGTCCCTAGTTCACGTCACAACCCTCCCACTTCTGTCACCTCTGTATATTGACCGAGAGGCAAACTCTTCACTCCACATGTGCCAGCATTACGATTTGAACTGCACATTCCAACATGTGCTCAAACATTTTGTCCCCCTAAAAACACAATTTTTCATAGTGACATATAACTTATTGTAGATAATTAAGTTGCTAACATGGTTAAACCAGACTGAACACTACAGCCTGGTATGTTTAAACCTCTTTATCAGTAGGCAATCAATCGCAATAAAGCCAACTATCTCACCTGGTCTGTCCCAATTTCATCAGGAACACCAGTTACCTTTTGACAGACTATCATGAATCTGGCTGTTAGCCAATTAAACTCTCCCACCTTAAGCCCCTGTCATCCACACCCTAACTCCTATTGGCTGAGAGCTGGTAACTGTGGGGTGAACAGAGTAAAAGAGCCCCAGTGGTTCCAAATACTCTGTGGTAGATAGCTATGTAAACTCAGCAAAAAAAGAAACGTCCCTTTTTCAGGACCCTGTCTTTCAAAGATAATTTGTAAAAATCCAAATATCTTCACAGATCTTCATTGTAAAGGGTTTAAACACAGTTTCCCCATTCTTGTTCAATGAACCATAAACAATTAATGAACATGCACCTGTGGAACGGTCGTTAAGACATTAACAGCTTACAGACGGTATTTAAGGTCACAGTTATGAAAACCTAGGACACTAAAGAGGCCTTTCTACTGACTCTGAAAAACACCAAAAGAAAGATGCCCAGGGTCCCTGCTCATCTGCGTGAATGTGCCTTAGGCATGCTGCAAGTTGGCATGAGGACTGCAGATGTGGCCAGGGCAATAAATTGCAATGTCTGTACTGTGAGAGGCCTAAGACAGCACTACAGGGAGACAGGACAGATAGCTGATCGTCCCTCGCAGTGGCTGACCACGTGTAACAACAACTGCACAAGACCGGTACATCCGATCATCACACCTGCAGGACAGGTACAGGATGGCAACAACTGCCCAAGTTACATCAGGAATGCACAATCCCTCCATCAGTGCTCAGACTGTCTGCAATAGACAGTCTGAGGGCTTGTAGGCTTGTTGTAAAGGCAGGTCCTCACCAGACATCACCGGCAACAACGTCGCCTATGGGCACAAACCCACCATCGTTGGACTAGACAGGACTGACAAAAAGTGCTCTTCACTGACGAGTTGCGGTTTAGTCTCACCAGGGGTGATGGTCTGATTCGAGTTTATAGTAGAAGGAATGAGAGTTACACCGAGGCCTATACTCTCGGGCAGGAGCGATTTGGAAGTGGAGGGTCTGTCATGGTCTGGGGCGGTGTGTGACAGCATTATCAGACTGAGCTTGTTGTCATTGCAGGCGATCTCAACACTGTGCGTTACAGGGAAAACATCCTCCTCCCTCATATGTGGTACCCTTCCTGCAGGCTCATCCTGACATGACCCTCCAGCATGACAATGCCACCAGCCATTCTGCTCATTCTGTGTGTGATTTCCTGCAAGACAGGAATGTCAGGGTTCTGCCATGGCCAGCGAAGAGCCCGGATCTCAATCCCATTAAGCCCGTCTGGGACCTTTTGGATCGGAGGGTGAGGGCTAGGGCCATTCCCCCCAGAAATGTCCGGGAACTTGCAGGTGCCTTGGTGGAAGAGTGGGGTAACATCTCACAGCAAGAACTGGCAATTCTGGTGCAGTCCATGAGGAGGAGATGCATTGCAGTAATTAATGCAGCTGGTGGCCACACCAGGTACTGACTGTTACTTTTGATTTTGAACCCCTCTTTGTTCAGGGACACATTATTCCATTTATGTTAGTCACATGTCTGTGGAACTTTTTCAGTTTATGTCTCAGTTGTTGAATCTTGTTATGTTCATACAAATATTTACACATGTTAAGTTTGCTGAAAATAAAAGCAGTTGACAGTGAGAGGACATTTATTTTTTTGCTGAGTTTATGACAAAAGGTACCATTACACAATGAGTGGTGAATGTTGCCACATTGCACTGGGATTAATTAAATATTCCCATTAAATGTTGTATTGTAGTTACAACGTAATGTACTGGTAAATGTGTTGTTTTTCACAAATGTTAGAAGCTGTGCGCTGCTGTAGGGTTGATTTGGACATTGACTTTCTTGACAGTGAGTGGACTTTGGTTTGGCCCATGCTCCTGCACACAGTAACGCCTCTCTCTGTGGCAAGTCAGTAAAAAATCAAATAAATATGAGGATGCACAACTCCTTGTTTCAGGGTTAGGGCTGGCTCCCTGGGACTATAGTTTGGGCTCTCACGTCCTGCAGTAAACCAATAGCTAGTCAAACGGATTTTAAACCACAGGATTAATAACAATGTAAGTACTCTCAGATATTACCTGTTAGATTTCGCTACACTCGGCATAACATCTGCTAACCATGTGTATGTGACCAAAACAATTTGATTTGATTTGACCAACATGGTTTAATTTTTTGTTGTTGTTGATTAGACCTAATATAGGCTTTGTAAATCTTGGTTTCTTTTTGAGATGTGTTGCACCATTTAATTTTCAACCTGGATTAGTTCATCTAAATTTCAATCTTTAAACTATGATTAGTTACACATGTCATAATGGATTCACCATAGCAATATGTTCTCATTCTATTTCTATGGAAACAAATTAGCACTGGTCAATGCTAGTTAGCTAGCAAATTAAGTTTGAAATACAGGCTATTAAAACTATACATTTTGGTCAAATTAGTTAGCTGGCTAGTTGACCTTTAACACTCTTGTGGATACCATGATTGCATTCACACTGAAAATGAAGCACATACACAGACATTTTATCAATTTAAACCTCCTGCAGGAGCAGTTTAGAATAATCCCTTATCTACATTTTCATTTCATTTTAAAACAATGGAGCAAGAATATTTAAACTAAGAACAAAATTAAACTTAGTTTAGAAGAAGACTTAAATTGAACTAAGATTCATTTAAAACTAGGTTAAAAATGTGGTGCAACAAGATTAATCCTAAAACCTTGATTTAACCCAGTTTAAACCTGGATTAAACCCAGTTTGAGTTAATCCATGTTGGTGCAACCCACCCCTATATATAACTGATGTTTATTTGATCTGGTTGATTGTATAGATTATTATAATCAATGCTGTTCAGTTGTTATTATGATGTAATGTGTTTTCAAATATCACAAAATCCCTCCTGCCACAGCAATAGGCTACACACTGCACAGGCTATTGTACTTTAGAAACTGAATCAACAAATTGACCGGCATATTTACTCAACAATTTCCTAAGTATGCACAGCATTTTCCTAAATTCCAAGGATGGTAAGAGAGAATAGATGCGGCAGTGTTGACATCCTTCCCTCTTCCTCCTTCACTCTCTGCAGTACCAGGGACCATGGTGGGAATGAAGCCCTCCGATACACCCCCTACCCTGGGGGTGAAGCTGCTGAGTGCTGGCTCAGCCGCCTGCATCGCTGACCTGGTCACCTTTCCCCTGGATACAGCCAAAGTCAGACTCCAGGTAATGGTTCATTGTCCACCTCCAGCCCTGAAGACTTGAGTCTGACCTCCTGTAACTCTGAATTTTACTGGCACCTCCTGTAACACTGATTCTTTTGGGGACCTCCGTTAACACTGACACTTGTGTACCCCAGATTCAGGGAGAGAAGGTGGCGTCGGAAGCTACCAAGGGCATCCGCTACAGGGGGGTGTTTGGGACAATCAGTACCATGATCCGGACGGAGGGGCCCAGGTCGCTGTATAACGGTCTGGTGGCGGGCTTACAGAGACAGATGTGCTTTGCCTCCATCAGGATCGGCTTCTATGACAACGTCAAAAACTTCTACTCTGGCGGAGCAGACAGTAAATTAGGATAATTCATCAGAGATAATAATCTGTGATATTACATATTTTGTACCAAGAGAAGAAGCATCATATAGTACCTCAATCATCATCCTTTCAGTACTTAACAAACCCTCGTACCCCGTCTGCCCCTGTCCTATCCCAGCTGCAAATATTGGTATCCGTATCTTGGCCGGCTGCACCACAGGGGCCATGGCTGTGTCTTTCGCCCAGCCCACTGACGTGGTGAAGGTCCGCTTCCAGGCCCAGGTCAACCTGACCGGGGTGGCTCGTCCGCTACACGGGCACCATGCAGGCCTACAAACACATTTTCAACCACGAGGGCATCCGCGGGCTCTGGAAAGGTTAGTCAGTACAACCCTGGGCCCAATCGGTTGATTTGCAAGTAACACCAATATCTCCATTGGTTGTGTTGCTGCTAACCTTGAGCCCCATTGATTGTGTTTGTTGGAGCAGATGCTGTTGAGTCCCATAGGAACTGTTTGCATAGAAAAGACCAAAGATTGTTGTCTATGTCACTGTCATTCAATGTCAGGGATGTACAGATATTGATTGGAGCAGATGCTGCAAAGTTGATGATCCCATAGGACAGAACTTGAGTGCACCTGAAAATAAAACTTGGCTTTGCAGGTTGTTGTTGAGTTTTCTTGGGCCTTTTACTAATGATAGAACCTAGTGGTTTAATTTTGCTGAAAAGACCAACGATTGTTGTCTATAACTGTCAGGGATGTACAGATATTGGGTGCTATTAACCAACCAACCTGCTTCTTGTTCACTCCAGGCTGTCTACCCAACATCACTAGGAACGCTCTGGTCAACTGCACAGAGCTTGTGACCTATGACCTCATCAAGGAGGCCATTCTTAGGCACGACCTGTTGTCAGGTGAGTGGGTGCTATTGGTGCATACAGTCACAGCGAGACAGCTGACTGGGCAGAAGTCCACATGCCCTCTCGCTCTTTTGTTCTTCATGTGTCTTGAAAGCCTGATAACAGTATACATAGTGGTACATAATATTTTGTCCAGCTATGGAATAACACGGAGCTAACATTTATCTAAAGGATTTTTATTGCCCCTTTCACAACAAAGCGGTATAAAACAGAGATAATGATTTCCTGTAGGCCTCGAGACAGAGGCCTTATACAGTACAATGTATCTGCATGGCACTACTTGAACATTAACTTTAGTGTCAGCATTTCTGTTATACATCTGTGTTAATCCACTAGTTAATCTAAGGTTCAGTCTTTAAACTAGGATTAGTTACACGTGTCATAATGGATTCACCATGTTCTCATTCTATTTCTATGGAAACAAGCCAGCGCTGGTCATTGCTAGCTAGCTAGCAAATTGAGTTTGAAATACAGGCTAGTAAAACGAATTGCACTTTTTGGTTGAATTAGTTAGCTGGCTAGTTGACTTTTACAAACATGGTATCCACAAAATCTAAAATTGTTAATCATACTGAAAATAGGTGCCCATTGATATCTTTGTGACAGTGTTTCAAAGGGGTTGTGATGACCGTTTTCCCACAGATAACCTCCCGTGCCATTTTGCTTCTGCGTTCGGCGCCGGCTTCGTTACCACCTGCATTGCCTCTCCGGTGGACGTGGTGAAGACACGATACATGAACTCTCCGCCGGGCCAGTATAAGAGTGCCATCAACTGTGCCTGGACCATGGCCACCAAAGAGGGACCCACAGCCTTCTACAAAGGGTGAGCTCACAGACAGTCACACACACTGTACAAACAGACCGGTGTCCTTCAGTCTGTTGATAGAACAGGACAGTTGGATGTAGTTGTACATTTTAGTCCTCAATGATATATCATTGATTTTCCTGTTTTGGGTGGTTACCTTGACACAGTAACTCTACCAGAGGAGGCTGGTGGGAGGAGATATAGGAGGACTGGCTCATTGTAATGGCTGGAATGGAATCAAACATATTTAAACCACGTTTGACTACGTTCCATTTATAACATTCTAGCCGTTACAATGAGCCCATCCTCCTATAGCTCCTCCCAGCAGTCACCTCTGAACTCTACTAAGCAAAACTTTGGAGCATTCGCAGGGATCTTTAGTTGAAAGTCTCTCCCAGACAGGCCAACTGTTTAATTTGTCCTCTCTTGTTCCCTGTAGATTTGTGCCCTCATTTCTAAGGCTGGGCTCATGGAACGTTGTGATGTTTGTGTCGTTTGAGCAGCTCAAGAGAGTCATGATGGTAGGAAAGCAGAAGATGGAGGACAAAAGTTAACTTCATTCCTACGTTCAAAGAGCCCTTTGCAATGATGGATTGACAAGCGCACAAACCCTCGCCATATTGAGTTGGACCCACAATGTAGTGTAGACAGACTACAGCAATACTATGGACCACGATCCATAACGTTAAGATTCCTATGTGTTCGTCAGCATGTTGTATGAATAATGAGGAATCCTTTGTTAAAAAAGGAGTTATGAAAGTGCATTTGAAGTGCATCTACCTTGGAGAAGTTTTATTTTCTCTATTGTTATTTATTTTGACCTATACTTCTCCTACGGTCTCAAACCAGTCCTTGTGGACCTCTAGCTATTCTCTACAGTGTATTTAGCACACCTGCCAAATGTGAACTAATCAGCAAGCCGACTGTTCCTTTAAATCCGGTGTACTAGGGTTAGGATACAGTACTCTAGGAACGACTGCTGGGCTACCAGGACCGGGTAGAAAAAGGCTTCCCTTGTATTGTGTGCTTAAATTGAATCCCCAACAACTCCCGGTCGCCGGTTAAGGCAGCCCCCTCCGCAACCCTGATTCAGAGGGGTTGGGTTAAATGCAGAAGACACATTTCAGTTGAATGCATTCAGTTGTGCAGCTGACTATTTATCCCACTTTCCCTTCCCTTAATCACCCCCCCAACAAATGTAATAAGTTATAGTTTAATAATTAGTATTTAGATGTTGGTAATTTGCAATATATTGAACTTTATAAATATGTTTATTTTGTTTGTCTGTGTTCATTGTATTGTATTGTTCATTACACGCTCCATTTAATCTCAATCTCGGCCTGACAGCTGACAGTCATCACACACTCATCCGAAAACATCACATCAGAAGTTTCATTTATTAACACTGGGCATGTGTCAGTCGTTACAAAGATCCATACTGGGTCTACAAAATGTCAAATCATCTTCAAAAAACTAAATCAGGGCCCACGGCCTATAAATAAGACAAAATACCATACAAAGTCAGCTTTCAGCAAAGACAATATTGTACGAATGTGTGGAATAGGCAGCGGCGTAATAACCAGTAATCTCAGCACCACCTATTGAAATGTATTGACAACAATGACGGTATCAATTCAAACGCATTAAAACATGCACAGAGCTCTCAGTGTCTGAGTAAGTAGTACAACTATTGAGCATTAGGTAAACAAATTATTCCTTAGTTTTAAGTCTACTACGATATAAATTCCCTCTCTGGACACATATTTGATTCCTGAGCAAGAAGGACAAATATGAGAATGAGTAGGCAAAGTTATTATGAATACATGCGAGACGGCACTTGTTGACTTTGTTAAATAAATTCAAACCTAGTTAATATTATTATTACCAATCTCCATTTCCTCTAAAACTATTGTGTAATTCCTTTCCATGTCCACTGAAAAGTACACAGCCAATCAACTACATAGAACTAGTGCCCTACTATTTTATTTCCCCTTTTGTAATATTTGAAGCATTGGAATGGTCATTATTTGAGGCAGAGGATTGAATTCCAGTCACCTGGTCTTACTTATTTCTAAAAACTAGTCACTAATTTATACAAATTTTTAAAAAGTGTGTAGATTGGGTCTAAACTAAGATCGAAGGGAAAGCTAGCTCAAAATGTCCCTTATTAGTTTGGAAGTACGCTGTAGTGTATCGAGGTTCTGGTGGTCCCAATTAGGTCCAAGCGAGACCCGTTCAGTCGGTTGGTCGGTCAGTTACTTCTTGGACTATCCGTCATGGTGAGGGCGACGGCAGGGTCCAGCAGTTGAATCTTGATATTGTCGTGGAACTTTTCCCTGTAGTGGTTGAACTCCATGATGCTCTCGGGCTCCTCCTCCACCCAGAACTTATCAAACTTGTACACCAGGTAACCTGAAGCAGGGAGGCCAAGACAGAGTTAGGGGTTTAGGTAACCTGAAGCAGGGAGTTATCCCCTATGCTACTGACAAACAGAGTTGAGCGAGATTAGCATACACTTACAGAACAGCTGATGGAGGTGCTGCAGTTGGGGTCTCCCAGACACCGTGTTGTAGAAGTGGGGTTTGAGAGCACCACTCTTCAGTAAACTGTACGCCATCTCCGTCAGGTTGATACCCACTATGGCATAGGAGTACCTGAAACATGACACACATATGATAATCATTAAAAGGCTATAAATGTTGTCAAAGTAGGTTTACTTTGGGTGTGCTTGTTGTAGCTTGTTTGGGGCCCAGGTGGGCAGAGGTTTCACTTTAGGACTAATGGAAAAGTCTCAAATGTGGAAACTCTACCCACCCAGTACATTGGGCAAGCTAAAACAAACACAACTATTGATAGATGAGTGAATATACTGAAATGTGTAACAGAACCATAGCTGACATATAAAGAACAGAGTTCAACAGGCCAGTCAACTCCTAAAATGAGGTAATTACGTAATCCTTACCCCAGTTTGGGATGGTTTGCGTGGGACAGCACTTGCCGAGCCTCTTCAGTGTAGTTCTCACTAAAGAACCTGTAATAAACAAGATACCAAATTTAAAAAGTTAAGAAATCTAGCTTAAACTTGAGAAAAAAATATACAACTTTTCAGAATACTGATGAGCAAGGTTAGATTGTTAAGGACTGGACAGTCATTCAGACAACATAACTCACACAAGGTTGGTTAGGCCCAACATGCCCATTCCTCGGAAGTCAGTCTTGGGGTCATCGCCTTGGAAACCAATGTCGCCCCACTGTTTGGTAACTCTGGACTCCAGTTTGACCTCGGGCATCAACAGGTCCCATAACTGTAGAGTCAGACAAGTCCATTCCTGTTAATACTTTACACTTACTTTTAAATAGAGATGATATTAAAAAGTTTGAAACAGTCATCTTGAATCATCTCATCCAGAAACATTCCACTGCTCCATGCTAGTCATTGACATAAAAAAAATGACCGGCCACAGTACCTTCAAAAGCATTTCCTCGTGTTGGACTTTATCCGAGTCAAAATTCTCTTTCCTCAACTCTTCCACGGACGTGAATAAGTTCCTGTATCCTGTTATTTGTACGAGACACAGCTTCAGATTCACCTTAAACCTAGGACCAAAGAGACACACATTAGTCATCAATACATACCACATAAAATAATCTATATAAAATATTAATAAAACTGTAAAGGGTAACAAGACTGACGTGGGATCCCTCTGCGTTTTGACATTCTTTTCCCTCATGACAAGATCCAGATGCTTCTCCAAACCATCCTCCTCCACATCCACAGCAGCTCTTAATAGCTGGAGAGAGGGAAGGAGAGAGGAAGAGGAAAAGGATGGAGGGACAGAGGAGAGAGATGGTGTGATTAGTTATCTCATCCATGGTAATAGCTCAGAGTTTGTGTTAGTACTTCTCCTACAGACTATGATGTCATAACACGCACGATGATCACTGAGGTCAGATGATGGAACTACCAACTATGTATTACCTACTGCCTTAACTTTGTATGGGGGAAATGCCATAGTAACAGAGTGATGCTGAGACTCAGAATTGTTCCCTTTAAAATGTATGCCAAACAAAAATGAATATTTTTTTAAAGTTAAGCAAACCATACAACTATGCACGACGACTTCCAACAGTGCAGATGCAACGGTTTGGTAAGTGAATGACAACACCACAAACCGTCATTTTATTACCAAACTTTGCATCTGCACTGTTCAACTAAATGTGTTACCATGGAAATGCCCACGAACTGTTGATAAGAATGTGCTTAGCATAACAAGAATAACAACCATCGCGGTACTGATCAATGGATTTGTTAAGTGGGTTAAATGTAACAGTTGATTGTGGTTGTCTGTATGATAACTAGTCTACCATGCATTCCTGCTTCAGTAAAAATCAAGTGAAAGGAATGATTTCCAACATTTACCTTAGATTTGGAGTTCTTGAGTGAGTATTCTGAATGAAGAAAAATCAAATGACAGGTTAAAAACAGTTCAAAATGATAATGAATAGCACAACTGACAACTTGTTTTTCGTAAGGGCTGGGTAGTGTTCTTTGGGCATCGAATGGAGGAAAAACGGGGAGGACTATCTGGACTTGCCCAATTAGAGATGCCAATTGTTGTTTTTCCGTAACAAAACGCTTTAAAACATGTTCTGTTACCCTAATGAACACTATTTAGCTCTAGAATGTAACCTCACCTGCTTTCGTTGTCCTGGGCGCCCCAGGCTTGTAGCCGGCACAAATCCTTTGCAGCTCGCATTTCCCTGTCACCTGTCTGATGAACCACTTCAGCCAGTATCTAAGGAAGGACGTGTAGAAGTATCCCCAGATGCTGCCGAACATAGTCTACAACATAAACATGTCAGCAAGAATTCCAAATACAACAAGGCAAGTGAATGACACCATAATCATACGAGTCATCCAAGACACATACTGGTAGGACAGCAATGGGGAGCCGTGCCTCTTCTTCGAGACATTGACAAATGAACACCCAGAAAGATTCCCTGTGTACTCCAGACAAGCCAATTGATTTATCCTTTAGTTGTACACCGTGCAATGGAATTAATGGCTGGAGAAGAAAACACATCCAGCAATGGTAATGTCTCTGTAGTAGGAGCTAGCTATTGATACCTTCAAGCTATCAGTCTAAAGTACTGCAGGACCTCCCCAAAAACAATAATTCGCTACTCTGTACAAAACCCCTTATTCAATGGGAACGGTTGATACGTAGCTAATCTTAAAATGGCATGTCATCAGATAGGCCTAGGTGGTCATGTCAGGTCAAGTCAATCACTGGAAAGTTACCGTAGCAGTAACTTTCCACGGTGTCCCCCTCCCAAATTATCTAAATCTTACTGCAAGTATTTCACAATCATTGATTTGCTAGCAAGCCATCTGTTGAATGCTGTTCCAGGACAGTCATTTACTTAGCTAGGAGACCAGGCGTGATTCATTTTGCCAATTAGGTAGTCGTACAGCCTAGAAACCAGGTGCAGGCTGTGGAACTGCTGAACCAGGCTTGCCAGTGAGTAGAAGTGAAATGAGAGAACACGTTGCAACATGAACAGAAAGGCTCTATTGTAATTTGAACTCCTACTTTAGCAGGTGTCTTTACACAAATGGCTTTTGCTTGGCAAAATAACTGCTTTTGTTAGCCGACTGGCAGCTTGTCTTTTGTTTAGCAGCTAATGTTAGTTAGCTCCTAACTAGTTGTTGGGGTACTAAAAATGTACAGTAATTTCATTGACCGGTACAACACTAACTAGCCTAGCTATAACAAACTGACTGTTCTGGAACAGTCTTCAACTGATAGCTTGCTAGCAAATCAATGACTGTGAAATACTTGCAGTTAGAGACCTAGATAATTAACCCCAGAAAGAAAGTCAACATGTTAATAAACACAGTTAGCTATACCTGGCTTTTAAGCGTTAGCTAGCTACCTAACGTTAGCTAGCTTAGCCACACATTCACAACAGGTTGTCAATATTTACCTCTAGTAATCAAGTGGATTATGTCAGCAATTACGCCTTGATTTGAGTGAAGATAGCAACCAATAGACCTAGTGGTGAGCGTTATTTACTTTAGCAATTACAAATTCCTCAGATTAAACTAAAAGAGATGTGTCCACTGAGGTAGTGATGTTGACAATTCTTTTGGCTAACCTCTTCTTTGATTAATAGAATCTCGACCCACAAGTGTACCACTTTACCTTTAGCGCCACCTGTTGGGTTGGGGTATGGTGAGTTGATGGAATCCTGGGGTGTATTCAATACGCAGATTCTGTTTCAAAACGTTTTGCAACAGAACAGAAACCTTGTACTCCAAACGCTCTTCAACGTGACATACAAGTTGTTGGGTTCTTAAACGGTCGTTGTAGTTCCTTTTAATTGTATGGTTTCCACGTGTTGCCACTCCAATCTGAATAGTCTGCTAAGGGTTTGGCACAAGCTGCTATAATTGATCAATTCTGCTCTAAAGTGAACTGAAGTTTGTGGGGCTCCTTCCAACTTCTTCTAGCCGCTTATTTTTATATTTAAGAGAGACACGACTGAACTACAACTTCTATTTAAGAACAAACGGGACTCAACAACATTTGGAGTAAACTTTTTTACCTGCTAATTAATTGCACTCATCTTGTGTCCCAGGTCTAAATCAGTCCCCGATTAGACGGGAACAATGAAAAAAAAAACAGTGGAACAGGCTTTGAGGTCCAGAGTTGAATTTGAGGGCACTAACCTATTATAATAGCTGCATTTCCTATACTTGCCACACGAAGGTGCGGATGTTGCATAGGATGTATGGGGAAAATACTTCCCTAAAGAAACCATGGTCACTGGTCATAGGGATTAAGTTTAACAGCTCGACAAATTCCTTGAATTAGTAGTGTGTTCATATTTGATTGAAGTATGGAATCAGACATGTCAATCTCCCATTTTTAAACACTAATGTTTTGGCAAAAAAAAAACATTGCATGTATGGATACTTTATCTATGAAATAGCTTTATCAATCTAGGTATCTTCAACTATTTATCTATATATTTTAATCAATAATGTATCTATATATTATATATTTTTATATATTTATCTATATCTATATGGTATCTATATATGTCAATAGATTCCGATAGCACATTTGACCACATCAGTCAAATAAAACTTTATTTGTCACTTGCGCCGAATACAACAAGTGTAGATCTTCCTATGAAATGCTTACTTACTTACAAGCCCTTAACCAACAGTGCAGTTCAAGAAGAGTTAAGAAAATATTTACCAAATAGACTAAAGTAAAAAATAATCATTAAAAAGTAACACAATAAGAATAACAATAACGAGGCTGTATACAGGGGGCACTGGTACCGAGTCAGTGTGCGGGGGTAATTGAGATCATTTGTACATGTAGGTAGGGGTGATGAGACTATGCATAGATAACAAACAATGAGTAGTAGCAGTGCACAAAAGGGGTGGGGGGTCAATGTAGATAGTCCGGTGGCAAATGTATTAATTGTTCAGCAGTCTTATGGCTTGGGGGTAGAAGCTGTTGAGGAGCCTTTTGGTCCTAGACTTGACGCTCCGGTACCACTTGCCGTGCGCTAGCAGAGAAAACAGTGTATAACTTGGGTGACTAGAGTTTCAGAACATTTTATGGGCTTTCCTCTGACACCGCCTATTATATAGGTCCTGGATGGCAGAAAGCTTGGCCCCAGTGATGTACTGGGCCGTACGCACTACCCTCTGTAGCGCCTTACGGTCAGATGCTGAGCAGTTACCATACCAGGCGGTGATGCAACCAGTCAGGATGCTCTTGATGTTGCAGCTGTAGAACCTTTTGACAATCTGGGGACCCATGCCAAATCTTTTCAGTCTCCTGAGGGGGAAAAGGTTTTGTCCTGCCCTCTTCACGACTGTCTTGGTATGTTTGGACCATGATAGTTCGTCTGTACAGCACTTTGTGACATCATCTGATGTAAGAAGGGCTTTATAAATAAATCCATTTGATTGATTGATTGATTGATTGGTGATGTGGACACCAAGGGACTTAATTAAAACTCTCGACACGCTCCACTACAGCTCCGTCAATGTTAAGGGGCCTGTTCGGCCCGCCTTTCCTGTAGTCCACGATCAGCTCCTTTGTCTTGCTCACATTGACTGAGAGGTTGTTGTCCTGGCACCACACTGCCAGTTCTCTGACCTCCTCCCTATAGGCCGTCTCATCGTTGTCGGGGATCAGGCCTACCACTGTTGTGTCGTTAGCAAACTTAATGATGGTGTTGGAGTCGTGTTTGGCCACGCAGTCGTTGGTGAACAGGAAGTACAGAAGGGGACTAAGTACACACCCCTGAGGGGCCCCAGTGTTAAGGATCAGCGTGGCAGACGTGTTGTTGCCTACTCTTACCACCTGGGGGCGGCCCGTCAGGAAGTCCAGGATCCAGTTAGAGGGAGGTGCTTAGTCCCAGAGTCCTTAGCTTAGTGATGAGCTTCATGGGCATTACGGTGTTGAACGCTGAGCTGTAGTCAATGAACAGCCGTCTCACATACAGTGGGGAGAACAAGTATTTGATACACTGCTGATTTTGCAGGATTTCCTACTTACAAAGCATGTTGAGGTCTGTCATTTTTATCATAGGTACATTTCAACTGTGAGAGGTGGAATCTAAAACAAAAATCCAGAAAATCACATTGTATGATTTTTAAGTAATTAATTTGCATTTTATTGCATGACATAAGTATTTGATACATCAGAAAAGCAGAACTTAATATTTGGTACAGAAACCTTTGTTTGCAATTACAGAGATCATATGTTTCCTGTAGTTCTTGACCAGGTTTGCACACACTGCAGCAGGGATTTTGGCCCACTCCTCCATACAGACCATCTCCAGATCCTTCAGGTTTCGGGGCTGTCGCTGGGCAATACGGACTTTCAGCTCCCTCCAAAGATTTTCTATTGGGTTCAGGTCTGGAGACTGGCTAGGCCACTCCAGGACCTTGAGATGCTTCTGACGGAGCCACTCCTTAGTTGCCTTGGCTGTGTGTTTCGGGTCGTTGTCATGCTGGAAAACCCAGCCACGACCCATCTTCAATGCTCTTACAGAGGGAAGGAGGTTGTTGGCCAAGCTCTCGCGATACATGGCCCCATCCATCCTCCCCTCAACATGGTGGAGTCGTCCTGTCCCCTTTGCAGAAAAGCATCCCCAAATAATGATGTTTCCACCTCCATGCTTCATGGTTGGGATGGTTCTTGGGGTTGTACTCATCCTTCTTCTTCCTCCAAACACGGCGAGTGGAGTTTAGACCAAAAAGCTCTATTTTTGTCTCATCAGACCACATGACATTCTCCCATTCCTACTCTGGATCATCCAGATGGTCATTGACAAACTTCAGACGGGCCTGGACATGCGCTGGCTTGAGCAGGGGGAACTTGCGTGCGCTGCAGGATTTTAATCCATGATGGCGTAGTGTGTTACTAATGGTTTTCTTTGAGACTGTGGTCCTAGCTCTCTTCAGGTCATTTACCAGGTCCTGCCGTGTAGTTCTGGGCTGATCCCTCATCTTCCTCATGATCATTGATGCCCCACAAGGTGAGATCTTGCATGGAGCCCCAGACCGAGGGTGATTGAGCGTCATCTTGAATTTCTTCCATTTTCTAATAATTGTGCCAACAGTTGTTGCCTTCTCACCAAGCTGCTTGCCTATTGTCCTGTAGCCCATCCCAGCCTTGTGCAAGTCTACAACTCCCTGATGTCCTTACACAGCTCTCTGGTCTTGGCCATTGTGGAGAGGTTGGAGTCTGTTTGATTGAGTGTGTGGACAGGTGTCTTTTATACAGGTAACGAGTTCAAACAGGTGCAGTTAATACAGGTAATGAGTGGAGAACAGGAGGGCTTCTTAAAGAAAAACTAATAGGTCTGTGAGAGCCGGAATTCTTACGGGTTGGTAGATGATCAAATACTTATGTCATGCAATAAAATGCAAATTAATTACTTTAAAAAAATACAATGTGATTTTCTGGATTTTGTTTTAGATTCCGTCTCTCACAGTTGAAGTGTACCTATGATAAAAATTACAGACCTCTACATGCTTTGTAAGTAGGAAAACCTGCAAAATCGGCAGTGTATCAAATACTTGTTCTCCCCACTGTAGGTGTTCCTTTTGTCCAGGTGGGAAAGGGCAGTGTGGAGTACGATTGAGATTGCATCATCTGTAGATCTGTTGGGGCGGTATGTGAATTGGAGTGGGTCTAGGGTGTCCGGGAGGATGCTGTTGATGTGACATATATGTTGTGGTGTGTTTAAATTGTAATTAAAACGTCCAATGAAGCCATTTTTATCTCAATTTCAAAACAATTCTGGAAAACAATTAGGTACCTTACTGTGATTGTTTTCAATTTAAAATGTCTAAAAGAAAAAAAATGCTTCTTAGTGAAGAGCAATTTCTCAAGGAAAAATGTTGGTAGGACAGTCGGAGTGGTTTGCATGGGGAGGGGAAATCTTAAAACTAGCTGTTATTTGCAGAGAGGTCTGGAACTCTCTTTCTTATTGGTCTATTAACTAATTTACCACTTGGTAATGTCACAACAGAAGGCCAAAACTCCATCCCACCAAAACAGGCTGAAATTTCAGTTTTTACACTCAAAGGGTATTGTCCGTTTCACAGTATTACTACTGTGGAAATATATAGACATATATATATATATATACATATATATAATATACAGTACCAGTCAAAAGTTTGGGCACACCTACTCATTCCAGAGTTTCTTTCTTTTTACTATTTTCTACATTATAGAATAGTAGTGAAGACATCACAACTATGAAATAACACATATGGAATCATGTAGTAACCAAGAAATTATTTAAAAAATCTAAATATATTTTATATTTGAGATTCTTCAAATAGCCACCCTTTGCCTCGATGACAGCTTTGCACACTCTTGGCATTCTCTCAACCAGCTTCATAAGGAAATCATTTAAGATGTGCCTTGTTAAAGGTTCATTTGTGGAATTTCTTTCCTTCTTAATGTGTTTGAGCCAATCAGTTGTGTTGTGACAAGGTAGTGGTGGTTTACAGAAGATAGCCCTATTTGGTAAAACACCAAGTCCATATTATGGCAAGAACAGCTCAAATAAGCAAAGAGAAACGACGGTCCATCATTACATTAAGACATGAAGGTCAGTCAATCCGGACAATTTCAATACATTTTTAAGTTTCTTTGAGTGAAGTTGCAAACACCATTAAGCGCTATGATGAAACTGGCTCTCGTGAGGACTGCCACAGGAAAGCAAGACCCAGAGTTACCTCTGCTGCAGAGGATAAGTTTATTAGAGTTAATGGCACCTCAGATTGCAGCCCAAATAAATGCTTCACAGAGTTCAAGTAACAGACACATCTCAATATCAACTGTTCAGAGGAGACTGTTTGAATCAGGTCTTCATGGTCGAATTGCTATATAGAAACCACTACTAAAGTCACCAATAAGAAGAAGAGACTTGCTTGGGCCAAGAAACATGAGCAATGGACATTAGAACAGTGGAAATCTGTCCTTTGGTCTGACGGTGTGTCTTTGTGAGACGCGGAGTAGGTGAACGGTTGATCTCCGCATGTATATTTCCCACCGAGAAGCATGGAGGAGGAGTTGTGATGGTGTGGAGGTGCTTTGATGGTGACACTGTCTGTGATTTATTTAGAATTCCAGGCACACTTAACCAGTATGGCTACCACAGCATTCTGCAGCGATACGCCATCCCATCTGGTTTGCGTTTTTCCCATCTGGGACTATCATTTGTTTTTCAACAGGACAATAACCCAACACACATCCAGGCTGTGTAAGGGCTATTTTACCAATGAGGAGAGTGATGGAGTGCTGCATCAGATGACCTGGCCTCCACAATCACCCAACCTCAATCCAATTGAGATGGTTTGGGATGAGTTGGACTGCAGAGTGAAGGAAAAGCAGCCAACAAGTGCTCAGCATTTGTGGGAACTCCTTCAAGACTGTTGGAAAATACTTCCTCATGAAGCTTGCCAAAAGTGTGCAAAGGGTGGCTACTTTTTAAGAATTTGTTCAACACTTTTTTGTTACTACATGATTCCATATGTGTTATTTCATAGTTTTCATGTCTTCACTATTATTCTACAATGTAGAAAATAGTTTTAAAAAATAAAGAAAAACCCGGCAATGTGTAGGTGTGTCCAAACGTTTGACCGGTACTCTATATAAGACTGTGCTCGGCCTTTAAGGTTTGTATCACAGGCCTCAGTGGCTGCTGTCTCATCTAATCATCTTCCCTGGGCGTCTTAGGGCCAGAGGTCAACCCTACACTATTACTGAGTCCAATAGGAAAGGTGAGCTGTGTGTGTGTGTGTGTGTGTGTGTGTGTGTGTGTGTGTGTGTGTGTGTGTGTGTGTGTGTGTGTGTGTGTGTGTGTGTGTGTGTGTGTGTGTGTGTGTGTGTGTGTGTGTGTGTGTGTGTGTGTGTGTGTGTGTGTGTGTGTGTGTGTGTGTGTGTGTGTGATCAGAGACACACTGAAATACAGTAGGATGACATTATCACTATGTTCCTCACATTAACCCAGTACCCCCTGTATATAGTAGCAGACAACCTGTGTGTGTGATCAGAGACACACTGAAATCCAGTAGGATGACATTACCAACCATGTCTTTATGTTATAATCCCTTCAGATGGTTGGTTACAATGCTACACTCACTACGTGCCTCACATTGACCCGGTACCCCCTGTATATAGTAGCAGACAACCTGTGTGTGTGATCAGAGACACACTGAAATACAGTAGGATGACATTACCAACCATGTCTTTATGTTATAATCCCTTCAGATGGTTGGTTACAATGCTACACTCACTACGTGCCTCACATTGACCCAGTACCCCCTGTAAATAGTAGCAGACAACCTGTGTGTGTGATCAGAGACACACTGAAATACAGTAGGATGACATTACCAACCATGTCTTTATGTTATAATCCCTTCAGATGGTTGGTTACAATGCTACACTCACTACGTGCCTCACATTGACCCAGTACCCCTGTAAATAGTAGCAGACAACCTGTGTGTGTGATCAGAGACACACTGAAATACAGTAGGATGACATTACCAACCATGTCTTTATGTTATAATCCCTTCAGATGGTTGGTTACAATGCTACACTCACTACGTGCCTCACATTGACCCAGTACCCCCTGTATATAGTAGCAGACAACCTGTGTGTGTGATCAGAGACACACTGAAATACAGTAGGATGACATTACCAACCATGTCTTTATGTTATAATCCCTTCAGACGGTTGGTTACAATGCTACACTCACTACGTGCCTCACATTGACCCAGTACCCCCTGTATATAGCCTCGTTATTGTTATCTTATTGTGTTACTTTAAATGGTTTACTTTAGTTTATTTTGTCAATATTTTCTTAACTCTATTTCTTGAACTGCATTGTTGGTTAAGGGCTTGTAAGTAAGCATTTCACAGGTAAGGTTGTATTCAGCGCATGTGACGAATACAATTTGATTTGATTTGAAATTGTAAGTATTCCAACTATTTAGTTGATTGACAGAAATGAAGAAAACATTGACATTCAATACTACAATACTATACCAGTAATTCCTACCATGATTTACAAAACGTGTCATAATACAATGATGACACAGTGTTGGTGCTATCTGGTATTCTTGGGATGTCCCTACCCAAACCATAACCTTGACCATCCCCATAACTGTGACGTCTGCTCCCAACTCACACACTCAAACACCTAGATCCCCTGAACGCAGCTCACTTTCCAGCCCACACCCTCAAACACCTAGATCCCCTGAACGCAGCTCACTTTCCAGCCCGCACCCTCAAACACCTAGATCCCCTGAACGCAGCTCACTTTCCAGCCCGCACCCTCAAACACCTAGATCCCCTGAACGCAGCTCACTTTCCAGCCCGCACCCTCAAACACCTAGATCCCCTGAACGCAGCTCACTTTCCAGCCCGCACCCTCAAACACCTAGATCCCCTGAACGCAGCTCACTTTCCAGCCCGCACCCTCAAACACCTAGATCCCCCGAAACGCAGCTCACTTTCCAGCCCGTACCCTCAAACACCTAGATCCCCTGAACGCAGCTCACTTTCCAGCCCGCACCCTCAAACACCTAGATCCCCTGAATGCAGCTCACTTTCCAGCCCACACTCTCAAACACCTAGATCCCCTGAACGCAGCTCACTATCCAGATCCTAATCACCTGAATTCTATTCACTTGTTCACACACCTGTATGTCATTATCACACACTATTTAGTTCAGTTCTTTACACCCCATCACTGTGAGGTATTGTTTGTTTTGTGACACACGTCTTTCGGAGCACTGGGCTTCCCTGTGATTTACTCCTCCTGTGTTGGATAGTTTTTGCCTGCCTCACTAACGACGCCTTTTGCCTATTCCCTGCCTGTACTTTAGCCTATCGGATTTCCTGTTACCTACCTATTGCCCGATCTCCCGGACTACGTTACTTGCCTTTTCCCTGCCTGTACTGTTTCCCTTTTGGACCCCTGTGTATGACCTTCTGCCTGCCCCTGGACCCAGCTACCTGCCTCCTCCTGTGGTCCTTTGCAATAAACACCTGCTGCGCCCTGCGCTTGAAACCAGCTCTCTTTCTCCCCTCGTGTTCATTACAATAACCCTTACCTTAACCATTTTACATTTCAACTTCAACGGGGTGATGTCATAGTTGGGCTTCCCAGGGAGCAATGATCCATAACACAGTGTCTTGGCGGTGAGGATTGGGGACATGACAGGGGGGACAACACATGGAGGAGATACTGAATCAGATTCATTTGACCTGGAAATCTAGACTAAAGCCATTGTCCCCCTGAGTGCACTGCTGTCGAACAGCACCACATGTACTGTACTGTCACAGTGAAACATCACATCTCCATTGCATACAGTACAGGCAGTGGCGGATTTAGGCATAGGTGACATGGGAAGCCGACTGGAGTGACATCTTGCCGGGGGCAGCATGGGGTGCCGGGGGCAGCATGGGGTGCCGGGGGCAGCATGGGGTGCCGGGGGCAGCATGGGGTGCCGGGGGCAGCATGGGGTGCCGGGGGCACCATGGGGTGCCCGCACAATAAAATATATATAATAATATTCCAAATGGTGACATTTGCGTGATTGGTTTTCTATGCACATCACGTCTATGATATCATGTAACCGTGTGGGACTGTGGGTCAATTAACCTTGTCGGAGTGGGAGTCCTGATTCTAGTTTGTGAGCTAGGCAGGCTACTGCCTGGGAAGGTCTTCCACTCAGAGGTACAAGATGGGGAGGAAGCGGGGGGTAGGTTGACCTCAAGTCTCCCCACTGGAAGCCCGGGGTAGGGGGAGCGGGGGTAGGTTGACCTCAAGTCTCCACACTGGAAGCCCGGGGTAGGGGAGGCGGGGGTAGGTTGACCTCAAGTCTCCACACTGGAAGCCCGGGGTAGGGATAGCGGGGGTAGGTTGACCTCAAGTCTCCACACTGGAAGCCCGGGGTAGGGGGAGCGGGGTAGGTTGACCTCAAGTCTCCCCACTGGAAGCCCGGGGTAGGGGAAGCGGGGGTAGGTTGACCTCAAGTCTCCACACTGGAAGCCCGGGGTAGGGGTGGCGGGGGTAGGTTGACCTCAAGTCTCCACACTGGAAGCCCGGGGTAGGGGTAGCGGGGGTAGGTTGACCTCAAGTCTCCACACTGGAAGCCCGGGGTAGGGGGGCGGGGGAATCTATCAAATAGCGCACCTCTAACAGTGTACAGTACTAATGCAATTAGTTGTGAAATTTAGTTGGTGTGTTTCTTGTTTGAAGTGCAGTAGTGTAATAATCAGGTTCTCTTCTTTATAAGTGTGTTATTCTATTTGTGTATTTGTGTGATTTAATTTCATTTGTGTGTTTTTTGTTAGGAATAGGGTAATAGTGTAATTCGATTCTCTTTTTTTATTTGTATTTCTATATTACAATTAGTTTCTATTTGTCTTTGTTACTTCTTTTTGATATTTACGAGTCTTATTTTTGTATATATATTTATTTTTATATAGTTTTAAATGTTTTGATTATTTATTTGTGTTCCAAATGTCTGAATAAAAATGACAGTTGTTGTGGGGGGGTTCGCCCAGGGAGCCATACAAGCTATAGAACCGCCACTGAGTACAGGGCATAATTATGGTGCTTTTCCCCTTCAGTGCAAGAGCATGCATAGTCACATCCATATCCAGTGATGGAAATGGATAGTGTATAGCCACGGCCTCAACACAACACTACAGACAGTGTTGCAGTGACACTGTCTGTGGCCTATAGATTGCTGTTCTCATTCAGCAAGCAATGCCATATGGGTGATACCACAGCAGAAAATAACTAGCCTATCATATGTAATTACATGCTGCCTTCTCTATGTTTGATGTCTGATGTTCCTGCAATTCTGTGTCCTCCTGTCTTTCATACCATCCTGTGTCCTCCTCTCTTTCATACCATCCTGTGTCCTCCTCTCTTTCATACCATCCTGTGTCCTCCTCTCTTTCATACCATCCTGTGTCCTCCTCTCTTTCATACCATCCTGTGTCCTCCTCTCTTTCATAAAAAAAATGTTCCACATTCTTTTTTTCCTTTTCTCTTTTACAGTCAATGAGCATCCTGAAAACAATGCAGTGTGGACATCCCCTGGGACAGCACGACCTCGCAGAAAGAGAGAGGTGACACCACGATTTGTTAGGTCCAATGACAATGTAGCCGGTATTGCTCGGTGAAGAGTAAAGCAAGTTTGATATGATAACTGTTTGTATAGGAGGAGGACCCAACCGAACAAGCATGAGTCATAGCGCACAGCCACATCTTCGCTAGACCCTCAGAAGAAAATCGATATTACATGCTTGGCCCAATTATCATTTAGCCTACCTCCTCTGATCAGACCTGTATTCCGAACCGCTCCGATCGAAGGCGCGGCTTTATGTCACGGAGACCTGCTTGAAATTATTTCATTGATATTCAGCCGGGTGCTTCAGCCGCACCGTGGAAACAAACCGTGACTAAATAGCGCAGTAATCAACCCCCGAATATGATATGATACGGGGACTACACCGCACCAGGTAAGCTGTCTCCTCTTTGTCTGAATAAAGTGTCGTTAAGATAATAAGTGTACAGATAATGAATTCCTCCGCAAGGTCAAATATGACTGTAAAGCCGCAGGGGGATCCTGAAATTCCTATGTGTTGATGTGTTGGTTATTGGGAGTGGGGTTCGGATGTGCATCGTCAATTGACATGGTTGGGATGTTGCTTGTCTCACCTAACTGTATCTTTTCATCGCATTCATCCGCACATCCCTTTGTTTTGTCATGGCTAGGATATTGTTGTATTTTCTATATCTATTCACTTGTAGGCTACATCATAAGATAATTGTCTGGGGTTGAAACTGTAATTGCGATGGTGATATTTTTTTCGAGAGAGGAGACCCTAATATGACGAATTCATAGACACGGTCACAGCTACAGACGGATTGGGTAGCCTATAGGCCTACTAAATGTGTAGTAGAAGTGAAACGTGAAATAGATGAGAAAGAAGGTTATTCTCTACTATGTGATGCTTCTAAAGGAATTCATGTCATAATGGTAAAGTTGATGTATGTCTAGGCTACATTATCTCCATCTCCATTAAGTTCATGCATTCTAGTCACCGGTCACTGACTGTATAAAATTGTATTTTAAATATATGGTATCTCCAGGGAAACACACAGACCTACGAATTACTATTTCAGAATGAGATCTGATATGACCATTCAATTGCCAGGGTCTATTCCCCCAACTCACCTATTGTATCACGTGATTCGTTATGAAATGCATGTAATATGTCAGTCAATTCAAGAGGGGGGAAACCTCAGTAGTCCTAGATATATTTGATCCTACTGTACTGTACGATAAGCTTTTTGAAAATGGTTTTCAAAATATTTAACATATTTCTTTTGCAAATGTAGAATGTGCAATTATTTTGTGATTAAGGTCCAATGCAGTTTTTATTTAACTTATCAAATCATTTCTGGGTAACAATTTAAGTACCTTACTGTGATTGTTTTCAATTGTAATTGTAAATATATATATATATATATATATATTGCTTCTTAGCAAAGATACATTTCTAAAGCAATAATTTTGTTAGGACTATCTGAGAGTAGTCTGAGTTGGGAGGGGAACATTTAAATCTAGCTATTATTGGCAGAGAGGTTTGGAAATCTCTTTCTTATTGGTCTATTAACTAATTTACCCATGGTGATGTCACCAGGCAGGCAGAAATTTCAGGCGGTCTTTTCAAACAGCTCTTACATTGAAAGGGCATTATCATAATTTTCGCAATTTCACAGTATTATTCCAACCTCATAGTGTGGAAATAAACATAAAACACAGGGACGTCACTTTTCTTTACTGCATTGGTGTAATAAAATACTGCTGACAGGTGTATAAAATTGAACATACAGCCATGCAATCTCCATACACAAACATTGGCAGTAGAATGGCCTTACTCAAGAGCTCAGTGACTTTCAACAAGGCACCGTCACAGGATACCACCTTTCCAACACATTTCTGCCCTGCTAGAGCTGCCCAACTGAAAGTGCAGTTATTATGAAGTGGAAACGTCTAGGAGCAACAATGGCTCAGCCGCTAAGTGATTGGCCACACAAGCTCACAGAACGGGACCACTGAGTGCTGAAGTGTGAAGTGCATAAAAATAGTCTGTCCTCGTTTGCAACACTCACTACAGAATTCCAAACTGCCTCTGGAAGCAACGTCAGCACAAGAATTGTTAGACAGGAGCTTCATGAAATGGGTTTCCTTGGCCGAGATGGCGCACACAAGCCTAAGATCACCATGCGCATTGGCTGGAGTGGTGTAAAGCTCACCGCTATTGGACTCTGGAGCAGTGGAAACGCTGGAGTGATGAATCACGGGTCAACATCTCGGTTTGGCAGATGCCAGGAGAACGCTACCTGCCCCAATGCATAGCGCCAACTGTAAAGTTTGGTGGAGGATGAATAATGGTCTGGGGCTGTTTTTCATGGTTTGTGCTAGGCTCCTTAGTTCCAGTGAAGGGAAATCTTAATGCTACAGCATACAATAGCATTCCAGACGATTCTGTGCTTCCAATTTTGTGTCAACAGTTTAGGGAAGGCCCTTTCCTGTTTCAGCACGACAAAACGAGTTCAATACAGAAATGGTTTGTCGAGATCAGTGTGGAAGAACTTGACTGGCCTGCACAGAGCCCTGACCTCAACCACATCGAACACCTTTGGAATGAATTGGAGCCAGGCCTAATCGCCAAACATCAGTTCTCGACCTCACTAATGCTCTAGTGGCTAAATGAAAGCAAGACCCCGCAGCAATGTTCCAACATCTAGTGGAAATCCTTCCTGGAAGAGTGGAGGCTGTTATAGCAGCAAAGGGCGGGACCAATTCCATATTAATACCTATGATTTTGGAATGAGATGTTTGACGAGCAGGTGTCCTCATATAGTATACCTCGCTGGATCTTATTTACCACCTTGTTGATTCATCTGCATGGTTTATTCCACTGAATTCCCATCGAAGTAAGAAACAAGACAAATCTAATTACAACTTCGTAATTATATGCTGCCGTGTGTCAAATGAACAGCTTGGGGGCCTCTCGCTCATCTTCGATATTAGCATGATGGGTGATGGAACTCCTGATGGGAGACCCCACAGCTACACTACATGAGGCAGAGGACACACTGACCCCTTCCTGTAGGATACAGTCACCTCCTGCTTCAAGTAACCAAGGCCCTTATTCATAAAGAGTCAGTCTGAGAGTAAACTGATCTAGGATCAGTTTAGTCTTTTAGATCATAATGAATAAGATTACATGGACAGAGGGGACCTGATCCTAGATCAGCACTCCTATTCTGAGGGGCGTTATGAATCATTACGGGCCCTGAATAAAGGAGTGACTTGTCTATCCCTCTGCCTCTCCCCTCAAAATGTACTCGGACAGAGTAACTTAAACCCACAGTTCTATTATATGGAATATTGATCCTAAACTGATCCTAGGTCAGCATTCTTACTCTCCCGCTTACTCTTTATGAATTCATTGTTTTGTGCAGAAAATAAAATGTCACAGATTCTGGCTATTTGGATATGCCCAAAAAGAAGACTAACCTTTCCTTGGCTGAGAACAAACTTAATGATGAGGATGATTAATAGTGAGGCCCAGAAACAACACCATAGGACACAAAATTCCAGAACAACAGGTGCTTGAAGTCAGCATCTAATTTTGATTGAGATAAACTACATAGGAAATCACTTTATAGGATGTGAATGTCCTCGGATGACAGTACAAGGAGTCACACACAGTGTGTCTGCGTGAGTGCTGAGTTGCTCTGATTCCCTTTCTTCATTTCGCCCCTGTACACCTGGTTCAATTATTGCGGGAGAGTTGATTGCTGAAAGCGCGGTCGGCCACTGAAGAACAATTTCATAGGGAACCATCATTTCACTTCACACCTCCATGGGGTTGGATGTGATCTCGTCCGACAGCCAGAGCCTCTTGTCAAGGCAGCCAGAGCCTCATGTCAAGGCAGCCAGAGCCTCATGTCAAGGCAGCCAGAGCCTCATGTCAAGGCAGCCAGAGCCTCTTGTCAAGGCAGCCAGGGCCTCTTGTCAAGGCAGCCAGAGCCTCTTGTCAAGGCAGCCAGAGCCTCATGTCAAGGCAGCCAGAGCCTCTTGTCAAGGCAGCCAGAGCCTCATGTCAAGGCAGCCAGAGCCTCTTGTCAAGGCAGCCAGAGCCTCTTGTCAAGGCAGCCAGAGCCTCATGTCAAGGCAGCCAGAGCCTCTTGTAAAGGCAGCCAGAGCCTCTTGTCAAGGCAGCCAGAGCCTCATGTCAAGGCAGCCAGAGCCTCTTGTCAAGGCAGCCAGAGCCTCATGTCAAGACAGCCAGAGCCTCTTGTCAAGGCAGCCAGAGCCTCTTGTCAGGGCAGCCAGAGCCTCATGTCAAGGCAGCATGAGCCTCTTGTCAAGGCAGCCAGAGCCTCATGTCAAGGCAGCCAGAGCCTCTTGTCAAGGCAGCCACAGCCTCATGTCAAGGCAGCCAGAGCCTCATGTCAAGGCAGCCAGAGCCTCATGTCAAGGCAGCCAGAGCCTCTTGTCAAGGCAGCCAGAGGCTCATGTCAAGGCAGCCAGAGCATCTTGTCAAGGCAGCCAGAGCCTCTTGTCAAGGCAGCCAGAGCCTCATGTCAAGGCAGCCAGAGCCTCATGTCAAGGCAGCCAGAGCCTCATGTCAAGGCAGCCAAAGCCTCTTGTCAAGGCAGCCAGAGCCTCATGTCAAGGCAGCCAGAGCCTCATGTCAAGGCAGCCAGAGCATCTTGTCAAGGCAGCCAGAGCCTCATGTCAAGGAAGCCAGAGCCTCATGTCAAGGCAGCCAGAGCCTCTTGTCAAGGCAGCCAGAGCCACTTGTCATGTCAGCCAGAGCCACTTGTCAAGGCAGCCAGAGCCACTAGTCAAGGCAGCCAGAGCCTCATGTCAAGGTTGTCAGCAGCCAGAGCCTCTGTCAAGGCAGCCAGAGCCTCATGTCAAGGCAGCCAGAGCCTCATGTCAAGGCAGCCAGAGCCTCACGTCAAGGCAGCCAGAGCCTCTTGTCAAGGCAGCCAGAGCCTCATGTCAAGGCAGCCAGAGCCTCTTGTCAAGGCAGCCAGAGCCTCTTGTCAGGGCAGCCAGAGCCTCATGTCAAGGCAGCCAGAGCCTCTTGTCAAGGCAGCCAGAGCCTCTTGTCAAGGCAGCCAGAGCCTCATGTCAAGGAAGCCAGAGCCTCATGTCAAGGCAGCCAGAGCCTCTTGTCAAGGCAGCCAGAGCCACTTGTCAAGGCAGCCAGAGCCACTTGTCAAGGCAGCCAGAGCCACTAGTCAAGGCAGCCAGAGCTCTCTTGTCAAGGCAGCCAGAGCCTCATGTCAAGGCAGCCAGAGCCTCATGTCAAGGCAGCCAGAGCCTCATGTCAAGGCAGCCAGAGCCTCTTGTCAAGGCAGCCAGAGCCTCATGTCAAGGCAGCCAGAGCCTCTTGTCAAGGCAGCCAGAGCCTCTTGTCAGGGCAGCCAGAGCCTCATGTCAAGGCAGCCAGAGCCTCTTGTCAAGGCAGCCAGAGCCTCATGTCAAGGCAGCCAGAGCCTCTTGTCAAGGCAGCCAGAGCCTCATGTCAAGGCAGCCAGAGCCTCATGTCAAGGCAGCCAGAGCCTCATGTCAAGGCAGCCAGAGCCTCATGTCAAGGCAGCCAGAGCCTCTTGTCAAGGCAGCCAGAGCCTCATGTCAAGGCAGCCAGAGCCTCTTGTCAAGGCAGCCAGAGCCTCATGTCAAGGCAGCCAGAGCCTCTTGTCAAGGCAGCCAGCCCAGAGCCTCTTGTCAAGGCAGCCAGAGCCTCATGTCAAGGCAGCCAGAGCCAGAGCCTCATGTCAAGGCAGCCAGAGCCTCATGTCAAGGCAGCCAGAGCCTCATGTCAAGGCAGCCAGAGCCTCATGTCAAGGCAGCCAGAGCCTCATGTCAAGCCCAGAGCCTCAAGGCAGCCAGAGCCTCTTGCAAGGCAGCCAGAGCCTCATGTCAAGGCAGCCAGAGCCTCATGTCAAGGCAGCCAGAGCCTCAAGGCAGCCAGAGCCTCATGTCAAGGCAAGGCAGCCAGGCAGCCTCATGTCAAGGCAGCCAGAGCCTCATGTCAGGCAGCCAGAGCCTCTTGTCAAGGCAGCCAGAGCCTCATGTCAAGGCAGCCAGAGCCTCATGTCAAGGCAGCCAGAGCCTCTTGTCAAGGCAGCAGCCAGAGCCACTTGTCAAGGCAGCCAGAGCCACTTGTCAAGGCAGCCAGAGCCACTTCTTGTCAAGGCAGCCAGAGCCTCATGTCAAGGCAGCCAGAGCCTCTTGTCAAGGCAGCCAGAGCCTCATGTCAAGGCAGCCAGAGCCTCATGTCAAGGCAGCCAGAGCCTCATGTCAAGGCAGCCAGAGCCTCTTGTCAAGGCAGCCAGAGCCTCTTGTCAAGGCAGCCAGAGCCTCTTGTCAAGGCAGCCAGAGCCTCATGTCAAGGCAGCCAGAGCCTCTTGTCAAGGCAGCCAGAGCCTCATGTCAAGGCAGCCAGAGCCTCAAGGCAGCCAGAGCCTTGTCAAGGCAGCCAGAGCCTCTTGTCAAGGCAGCCAGAGCCTCATGTCAAGGCAGCCAGAGCCTCTTGTCAAGGCAGCCAGAGCCTCATGTCAGCCAGAGCCTCTTGTCAAGGCAGCCAGAGCCTCATGTCAAGGCAGCCAGAGCCTCTTGTCAAGGCAGCCAGAGCCTCATGTCAAGACAGCCAGAGCCTCTTGTCAAGGCAGCCAGAGCCTCTTGTCAGGGCAGCCAGAGCCTCATGTCAAGGCAGCATGAGCCTCTTGTCAAGGCAGCCAGAGCCTCATGTCAAGGCAGCCAGAGCCTCTTGTCAAGGCAGCCACAGCCTCATGTCAAGGCAGCCAGAGCCTCATGTCAAGGCAGCCAGAGCCTCATGTCAAGGCAGCCAGAGCCTCTTGTCAAGGCAGCCAGAGGCTCATGTCAAGGCAGCCAGAGCCTCTTGTCAAGGCAGCCAGAGCCTCTTGTCAAGGCAGCCAGAGCCTCATGTCAAGGCAGCCAGAGCCTCATGTCAAGGCAGCCAGAGCCTCATGTCAAGGCAGCCAGAGCCTCTTGTCAAGGCAGCCAGAGCCTCAGCCAGAGCCTGTCAAGGCAGCCAGAGCCTCTTGTCAAAGGCAGCCAGAGCCTCATGTCAAGGCAGCCAGAGCCTCATGTCAAGGCAGCCAGAGCCTCATGTCAAGGCAGCCAGAGCCTCTTGTCAAGGCAGCCAGAGCCACTTGTCATGTCAGCCAGAGCCACTTGTCAAGGCAGCCAGAGCCACTAGTCAAGGCAGCCAGAGCCTCATGTCAAGGTAGCCAGACTCTCTTGTCAAGGCAGCCAGAGCCTCATGTCAAGGCAGCCAGAGCCTCATGTCAAGGCAGCCAGAGCCTCACGTCAAGGCAGCCAGAGACTCTTGTCAAGGCAGCCAGAGCCTCATGTCAAGGCAGCCAGAGCCTCTTGTCAAGGCAGCCAGAGCCTCTTGTCAAGGCAGCCAGAGCAGCCAGAGCCTCATGTCAAGGCAGCCAGAGCCTCTTGTCAAGGCAGCCAGAGCCTCTTGTCAAGGCAGCCAGAGCCTCATGTCAAGGCAGCCAGAGCCTCATGTCAAGGCAGCCAGAGCCTCTTGTCAAGGCAGCCAGAGCCACTTGTCAAGGCAGCCAGAGCCACTTGTCAAGGCAGCCAGAGCCACTAGTCAAGGCAGCCAGAGCCTCATGTCAAGGCAGCCAGACTCTCTTGTCAAGGCAGCCAGAGCCTCATGTCAAGGCAGCCAGAGCCTCATGTCAAGGCAGCCAGAGCCTCATGTCAAGGCAGCCAGAGCCTCTTGTCAAGGCAGCCAGAGCCTCATGTCAAGGCAGCCAGAGCCTCTTGTCAAGGCAGCCAGAGCCTCTTGTCAAGGCAGCCAGAGCCTCATGTCAAGGCAGCCAGAGCCTCATGTCAAGGCAGCCAGAGCCTGTCAAGGCAGCCAGAGCCTCATGTCAAGGCAGCCAGAGCCTCATGTCAAGGCAGCCAGAGCCTCATGTCAAGGCAGCCAGAGCCTCATGTCAAGGCAGCCAGAGCCTCATGTCAAGGCAGCCAGAGCCTCATGTCAAGGCAGCCAGAGCCTCATGTCAAGGCAGCCAGAGCCTCTTGTCAAGGCAGCCAGAGCCTCTGTCAAGGCAGCCAGAGCCTCATGTCAAGGCAGCCAGAGCCTCTTGTCAAGGCAGCCAGAGCCTCATGTCAAGGCAGCCAGAGCCTCTTGTCAAGGCAGCCAGAGCCTCTTGTCAAGGCAGCCAGAGCCTCATGTCAAGGCAGCCAGAGCCTCATGTCATGTCAGGCAGCCAGAGCCTCTTGTCAAGGCAGCCAGAGCCTCAGGCAGCCAGAGCCTCATGTCAAGGCAGCCAGAGCCTCATGTCAAGGCAGCCAGAGCCTCATGTCAAGGCAGCCAGAGCCTCTTGTCAAGGCAGCCAGAGCCTCATGTCAAGGCAGCCAGAGCCTCATGTCAAGGCAGCCAGAGCCTCATGTCAAGGCAGCCAGAGCCTCATGTCAAGGCAGCCAGAGCCTCATGTCAAGGCAGCCAGAGCCTCTTGTCAAGGCAGCCAGAGCCTCATGTCAAGGCAGCCAGAGCCTCATGTCAAGGCAGCCAGAGCCTCTCAAGGCAGTCAAGGCAGCCAGAGCCACTTGTCAAGGCAGCCAGAGCCACTTGTCAAGGCAGCCAGAGCCACTCATGTCAAGGCAGCCAGAGCCTCATGTCAAGGCAGCCAGAGCCTCATGTCAAGGCAGCCAGAGCCTCATGTCAAGGCAGCCAGAGCCTCATGTCAAGGCAGCCAGAGCCTCTTGTCAAGGCAGCCAGAGCCTCATGTCAAGGCAGCCAGAGCCTCAAGGCAGCCACAGCTTGTCAAGGCAGCCAGAGCCTTGTCAAGGCAGCCAGAGCCTCATGTCAAGGCAGCCAGAGCCTCATGTCAAGGCAGCCAGAGCCTCATGTCAAGGCAGCCAGAGCCTCATGTCAAGGCAGCCAGAGCCTCTTGTCAAGGCAGCCAGAGCCTCATGTCAAGGCAGCCAGAGCCTCATGTCAAGGCAGCCAGAGCCTCATGTCAAGGCAGCCAGAGCCTCATGTCAAGGCAGCCAGCAGTCAAGGCAGCCAGCCAGAGCCTCTGTCAAGGCAGCCAGAGCCTCATGTCAAGGCAGCCAGAGCTTCATGTCAAGGCAGCCAGAGCCTCATGTCAAGGCAGCCAAAGCCTCTTGTCAAGGCAGCCAGAGCCTCATGTCAAGGCAGCCAGAGCCTCATGTCAAGGCAGCCAGAGCCTCATGTCAAGGCAGCCAGAGCCTCATGTCAAGGCAGCCAGAGCCTCTTCAAGTCAAGGCAGCCAGAGCCTCATGTCAAGGCAGCCAGAGCCTCTTGTCAAGGCAGCCAGAGCCTCATGTCAAGGCAGCCAGAGCCTCATGTCAAGGCAGCCAGAGCCTCATGTCAAGGCAGCCAGAGCCTCTTGTCAAGGCAGCCAGAGCCAGCCTCATGTCAAGGCAGCCAGAGCCTCATGTCAAGGCAGCCAGAGCCTCATGTCAAGGCAGCCAGAGCCTCATGTCAAGGCAGCCAGAGCCTCATGTCAAGGCAGCCAGAGCCTCATGTCAGCAGCCAGAGCCTCATGTCAAGGCAGCCAGAGCCTCATGTCAAGGCAGCCAGAGCCTCATGTCAAGGCAGCCAGAGCCTCATGTCAAGGCAGCCAGAGCCTCTCATGTCAAGGCAGCCAGAGCCTCATGTCAAGGCAGCCAGAGCCTCTTGTCAAGGCAGCCAGAGCCTCTTGTCAAGGCAGCCAGAGCCTCATGTCAAGGCAGCCAGAGCCTCATGTCAAGGCAGCCAGAGCCTCATGTCAAGGCAGCCAGAGCCTCATGTCAAGGCAGCCAGAGCCTCTTGTCAAGGCAGCCAGAGCCTCTTGTCAAGGCAGCCAGAGCCACTTGTCAAGGCAGCCAGAGCCACTTGTCAAGGCAGAGCCACAGACAGCCAGAGCCTCATGTCAAGGCAGCCAGAGCCTCATGTCAAGGCAGCCAGAGCCTCATGTCAAGGCAGCCAGAGCCTCATGTCAAGGCAGCCAGAGCCTCTTGTCAAGGCAGCCAGAGCCTCATGTCAAGGCAGCCAGCAGCCAGAGCTCATGTCAAGGCAGCCAGAGCCTCATGTCAAGGCAGCCAGAGCCTCATGTCAAGGCAGCCAGAGCCTCATGTCAAGGCAGCCAGAGCCTCATGTCAAGGCAGCCAGAGCCTCATGTCAAGGCAGCCAGAGCCTCATGTCAAGGCAGCCAGAGCCTCATGTCAAGGCAGCCAGAGCCTCATGTCAAGGCAGCCAGAGCCTCATGTCAAGGCAGCCAGAGCCTCTTGTCAAGGCAGCCAGAGCCTCATGTCAAGGCAGCCAGAGCCTCATGTCAAGGCAGCCAGAGCCTCTGTCAAGGCAGCCAGAGCCTCTTGTCAAGGCAGCCAGAGCCTCATGTCAAGGCAGCCAGAGCCTCATGTCAAGGCAGCCAGAGCCTCAGCCAGCCAGAGCCTCTTGTCAAGGCAGCCAGAGCCACTTGTCAAGGCAGCCAGAGCCACTTGTCAAGGCAGCCAGAGCCACTTGTCAAGGCAGCCCAGAGCAGCCAGAGCACTTGTCAAGGCAGCCAGAGCCACTTGTCAAGGCAGCCAGAGCCTCATGTCAAGGCAGCCAGAGCCACTTGTCAAGGCAGCCAGAGCCTCTTGTCAAGGCAGCCAGAGCCTCTTGTCAAGGCAGCCAGAGCCTCATGTCAAGGCAGCCAGAGCCTCATGTCAAGGCAGCCAGAGCCTCTTGTCAAGGCAGCCAGAGCCTCTTGTCAAGGCAGCCAGAGCCTCTTGTCAAGGCAGCCAGAGCCTCTTGTCAAGGCAGCCAGAGCCTCTTGTCAAGGCAGCCAGAGCCTCTTGTCAGCAGCCAGAGCCTTGTCAAGGCAGCCAGAGCCTCATGTCAAGGCAGCCAGAGCCTCTTGTCAAGGCAGCCAGAGCAACTTGTCAAGGCAGCCAGAGCCTCTTGTCAAGGCAGCCAGAGCCTCTTGTCAAGGCAGCCAGAGCCTCTTGTCAAGGCAGCCAGAGCCTCTTGTCAAGGCAGCCAGAGAGTGGTGCTGTAGTAATAGGTCACTTTCGTATAGTGTGAATATACTGTACATGTTTGCCAACTGTGTGGCATGGAAATTCCAATCTGAGAAATCACAACTCAAGCACTCAGGACTATACAAGACATCCTATTTTCCTTCTGTACTAAAAATACCATGGCAAAGCCATTTAGTTCGTACCTTTCAGAAATCGTATTTCTTTTTGAGTGGGCCCCTGCTCACTCACTCTTTCTATTTCTCTCTGTCTGGAGTCTGCAGCTGCAGGCTTAGACACTGCTTGAGATTTATTTTCGGATGGGTGTGTGCGTTTGGCCTACATATAAGCCAATACACTCTGATGTATTTGAGCCTACAATTCCAAATGGAATATTTAGTAGCCTGGCTAGGACATTCAGTAACTAGAAGTGTCTGATTTAGAAGGATAAGGATAACCCGTCGAGACATTTACTTTGTTATTAATGACAATAGGCCTGCTTTTTAATTGCCATAAACTGCTGAATGATGACGAGGAACATAAGATCACAGAGTCGAAAATGAACAGACTCTATGATGAATGAAGCCTACTGGAAAAATCCAATGGGCTAATTGAAGTGCATTTGAAATCTCCCCAAAATGGTTCAATGTCTTATCTATGTCCACAATACACAATAAACAGGTCTGTTGCTGTAGCTTCAGGGGAGATGTTGCAACAGATGAGACCAACAAAACACACAGAGGTCTGTGTTTGAGGCCAGCAGATGGCTAATTTCAGACCTTTTTAAAAGGACTTATGTCATAGGATCATAATTTGATCACTCTTTTGTTGCTGAGAAAATTGATCAACTCCTACAAAACTGTTCATGTATTATAGTCCACATAATAATTCACATTTCCTGTTGCTGCAGGATTATATTCCTACTGTAGGAAACTGCCTCAAATGATGATCCTACATCTGTAGGCTGCAGTGTCTGATAGCTCTTTATTTAACCCTTATTTTACAAGGTCAGTTCTCATTTACAGCAACGACCTGGGGAATAGTTACAGGGGAGGGGGGATGAATGAGACCATTGTACACGGGATGATTAGGTGGCCATGAAGGTATGAGGGCCAGATTGGGAATTTAGCCAGGACACCAGGGTTAAAACCCCTACTCTTACAATAAGTGCCATGGGATCTTTAGTGACCACAGAGTCAGGAAACCCATTTAACGTACCATCCGAAAGACGGCACCCTACACAGGGCAATGTCCCCAATCACTTTCCTGGGGCATTGGGATATATTTTTTTTCTAATGTTAAAGTCAAACATGGAACTAAGGCTACACTATTGCTTTCACTTGTTGCGATTGCAAAGTCAATGCCTCTGTCCCCACTTCAGGATAATTCAATAGATTTCCTCCTGGGTTAAGAGGAATTATTTCATTCACTCAAGCTTGTTGAAGTGTGTGGTAAGTGTTTGTGATTGCTGTAGTCTTTCAAATTCCATCAGTTTTTGAGAAAAAATCTTTTGTGGCATAGTTAATCTTAGTTTTGGCATTGCTTTATCTTCTCTGCTCCAAAGGGACTCGGAGTGCTCCTGGTCCATCATTTCAAATCAGTTTGCAGTCATCAGAGACACATTAAAATGAAATGTACTGGAATGAAAAGAGGAAAGGCCAACCATCTCTGAGCAGCAAAACAGTTTAGGTCAGTTTTGAAGCATCATTGTCTTGGGCTTATTCTTAGTAATTTGGAGTTATTGCTATTATCTGTTGCTTTGTTTACAGATTCAGTTAATATATTCAGTTCTGATGCGGTAGTTGGCACACAGTCTTTATTGTGATGGATACTAGGAGTCAGAAATAAGCGAAGGTTTCAACTCCCATTGTTTTAATGTATTGCCTCATTGGTCACTTCTCCATCAGATGTCTGGTCTCGAGGATGAAAGTCTAGTTTGAAAAATATCCATAAATGTTTTTTGGAGTGCACTACACTGCGGTACAACTGTTCCTCATCACTCATCCTGTTAGTTTTCTAATTTCAAGTTAAAATGTCTTTCTGTTTAAAAAAAAATTGTAATAAAGTCTCACGTCTTTTTTGGTGTTTCGATATCACCTTTGAGGTCAGGATGTAAAATGCAGGAGTGAGAAAGACATGACCAAGATCATCATTCTCTATTATATTATAGGATATTATACTATATAAGGTGTATAATATAGTATCGTTATCTACATGGAAGGATCTAATGTGTTGTTCATACTTCTTCTCTGAATCTAAAACTATTCTATTTTTCCTACTTTATAGGGAATTACACAAATAGACAGGGACAGGATTGTGGACACCTGGTTCGACTTTGGATCCCTACAGTAGAAGTGGCTCAGAGGACTGTCTCAATACAGGATGGGAACCAACCCAAAAAGGACAGTGACAGTCCAAATGGTCCCTCAGCTGGCTGGAGTGGAAGCTCTGGGAAACCAGGAGTCTAACGCCAACTGGGCTAAAGAACCTAACCTGAACCTCACCCAGGGTTGCCCTGCCCCCACCACTACCACTACCCCTGTCCTTACAGAACACACACAGGTTAACCTGTGTCTGACAACCCCCAACACAACCTCCAGGATCCAATCAACTGGCCATGGAAAACCGGTTGGCGGCGGAGTGGGGTCCAACACCAACACAACTTTCTCGACCAATGGCGACGGAGGGAAATCGCCATCGGAGCATGTGATTGGAATAGAGCAGCAGATGGTATTGACATGCCGAGGAGGTGTGAGTGTAACCGAGGCGACGGCAGAGGGCCGTAGGGACGGCAACGCCAATTTGACAGCGTTAACCGCCACGGCCGAGGAGAAGGAGAAGCATATCTGTAAGGCAAGCCTGTCGTCCGCCATTACATCATCAAAGGTTGACGTGCATACAAATTACTGCAGAGAGAAAGAGCCTGGTGGAGCAGGGGCGGGGGAGGGGTGTGCAGCCAAGCCATCGCCAGAGCCCACAGCAGTACAGAGTGCTACAGCCAGAGTTTCTGCAGTAGCTAAAGAGGAGTCACTACTAGAAGGGGACAACAAAAACGCAACCACACCAAATCAACATCCCCCTCAGACCTGTGATCCAAAGCATACCTCGGCCTCTGAAGTGCTGACGTCTCTGACGACTCCCAAACAAGGTAAGGCAGAGGGAGCTGCAGTGACTACAAACAAGGTTGCTCCGCCTCCTTACAAATCAATAGAGGCTGATAATAGTACTACAACACAGAGTCTCTCACCTTTACCTAGCCCTGCCACCGCCACCAACCCTACTCCACCAGAACGTCCTCTAAAGGCCTCTAAAGAAAATACGCCCAAGACAAACTCGCAGAACCCTCCTTCCCAAATGGAATATAATAAAACGGCAGTTACATCGCAGCCGGAACAGACCAAGGAGACTACAGTAGCTCCTGTCAATGCTGCCGTCACCATCACGCCTCCATCATCAGACAGCAAGGAGAACGTAGGGCTTAGGAATAAGGCCTCAAGTCCGGCACCCCCCGAGAAGAAGGATTTAAAACCTACTGCAGTAGCAAAGACGGAGATCTGCTTAGATAAACACCTGCAGGCGGCATCGTCAGAGTCTTCATCACAGAAGGATTCTCCCTCGTCACCCAACGAGGCCAAACAGAACCAACAGCCGGAGGCCCAACAGAGCCAGAACCAACAGCCTGAGGCCCAACAGGGCCAGAACCAACAGCCTGAGGCCCAACAGGGCCAGAACCAACAGCCTGAGGCCCAACAGGGCCAGAACCAGCAGCCTGCCCACCATGCAGCACAGGTGACAGATGAAGCCGTCCAGACTGCCTCGGTCTCGGAGGAGATGCAACAGAAAGCCCACTGCAAACTATACCGGGAGGCCTCCACCATGACCCGCACCCCCATCGCCACCCCCACCGCCACCCCCACCCATAGCAAGCAAGGCCAAGATGTGGAGGTCCAGGCAGTGGCTAACGTGTGCAGCCGGGCGGTCTCCACCAGCCCCAGCCTGTTTCCTCTGCCCCCGCCCTACAGGTCCACTGACAGAGGTGCTGCCCTGAGGGAGGAAGCAGCAGCTGAGAGCCTGTCTGTGGTCTACCAGGTGCCCTTCCACCAGATTCACATGGGCAGCAGTCCATCCTGCCCCCCGCCACCTAACTACACCGCAGGTCTCAGGTCCGGGTCAGAGCGATTGACCCTGGAGGCGGGGTTATGCTCCAGTCAGAGTGCTGGGGTGGTGCTCCATGCAGAGGAGGCGGTGGCGGCCCTCCATGCAGAGGTCGCCAGGCTGGGGGCCAAGCCTAAAGATCTGGCAGTCGGGGGGGCAGCAGCGCTATGCAACATCCAGCAGAGAGGAGCACTCCCGCCTCTGCAGCCCGTCTACCAGATCAACATCGAGCCGAGCGGCGGCCAAAACGAGCCGGTAGCTAAAGCGAATCATCACCAGCATCGAGGCGAGAAGGCAGTGGCAGACTCCCAATCCAAACCCAATGCAGCAGAGAAACCAAAGGTGTCTAATGACGCGCAGACCGTGCCAACGCAGCCTGCCAAGCCTCCCTCTGCTAAAGCTCCATCCCCCTTGTCGCCAACTGCCGCAAGCAAGACCAAATCCTCCGACAATAAGGCTGCTCCTCCTCCTTCGCAGTCAACTCCTTCCGTTACCAAGCCCAGCCAGGCCTCAACGACAACCTCCAAAAAAACAGAGGACACTAAACCCAAGACGGCAGTGAAAGCAGCGAAGCAGAGCATTGTTAAGGGGGTTGGGGGCGTTAAGGCTTTGTTGGGCAAGAAGAAGCAGGAGCAGCTGGAGCCGGAGAGGAAGGAAAAGGAGGATGAAGACGAGGAGGGGAAACAGAAAGGAGAGAAGAGCGTGCACGATGTGCTGTGGGACGAGCAGGGGATGACCTGGGAGGTGTACGGAGCATCCGTTGACCCCGAGTCCCTTGGCTTTGCCATCCAGAGCCACCTGCAGTGTAAGATCAAAGAACAAGAGAAGAAGGTCGTGACCCAGTCATCACTCAGGAAGTCCATCTCAGTGCCGCCAGTGGTGCCCGACTCGCCCGCCACCGTTGCCGTGGAAGACGCCAACAGCAGGAAAAACAAGAGGAGGCAGCAGAACGTTTTCAGGTCCATGCTGAAAAATGTCAGACGGCCCAAGTGCTGCGCGCATCCTCCCCCTACCGCCGTGCTGGAGTGAGAAGGAGAAGCAGCGGGCTGTATGCAGCCCACACCCTCCCCCTACCGCCGTGCTGGAGTGAGAAGGAGAAGCAGCGGGCTGTATGCAGCCCACACCCTCCCCCTACCGCCGTGCTGGAGTGAGAAGGAGAAGCAGCGGGCTGTATGCAGCCCACACCCTCCCCCTACCGCCGTGCTGGAGTGAGAAGGAGAAGCAGCGGGCTGTATGCAGCCCACACCCTCCCCCTACCGCCGTGCTGGAGTGAGAAGGAGAAGCAGCGGGCTGTATGCAGCCCACACCATCAGCTGGTCCCCTATAAAGCAGGCTGGTTCACCCCTTGTTATGGTTCCTCCGATGCCAAGCCATGTGTGGATATTGGGATCTCTCCCTAACCCTACTGGTCAGATGTTGTGGTATACAATGTTACCTTAGATAGGGTTGATGATTATCAACAGAAGAGGGCAAAACAAAAAGCTAAAATAGGTTCTTGTTATGGAAAACTTATTTTTTAGATGAGAGATTCTAACAGTATTTAATGAAAAATGGCAATAATAATATCTTAGTGAAACGCATGTGTGTTAGTACTTATGGCAGTCATAACTCATTTTACCACTATGAAGTCCTGGTGTATACAGTACATGCCTCTGATCTTTGGGCGTACATACATATTACTGTCAGTATCATACCTTTTACAGATGTGCAACTAAATATCACTACTTCTCAGTGCAGTGGGTGCATTTTGGTATGTATACAGTACGATTACGTTCCGGGTGTATTGAACAACCTCTATTTATAAGATAAATATATTATTATTTGTTTTTTTGTTGCAGATTTTATTTTGAATTGGGTAACTACTTATTTTGTCTTGATAAAGAAGAAGAATAAAACCTCTGCTGTGCTCATTTCCGTATGTCTTATATACAATATAACACTGGGCCTGTGTGCATTTAGGTGCTCTATATTTAGTCTCTGTTCTCTCCGTTTTGGATTTTAAAAAACTCAAGGTCGAAAACTGATCTACAGCCGAGCAGTTTTTGTCTGGATTCATTGACAGGTGTTTCAAGAGAGTGTTAGCAGCATGTGTTATCAGATATTGCTTGAGGATGGGTAAAGGGTCTGTTTGAAGCAATATTGCAGCTGATAGCTGATCTATGGGGACCGGAAACGATTGAGAGCGTGAGTAATGTCTAGTAGTAAAGACATTGCTAATCCGAGGAGCTCTGCGGTCTCTATTTTTAAATTCCTCTTCCAATTGGTCTGTGAACCATCCTCATGAAACACCCAGCTTGTCATGTCCTTTATGGAATCATAATACTCTTCTTTTTTTAAACTATTGGTTAGACTCTGTTCGTATATAATATGAAATGTCAGCTTTTTGATTTGCTCTGATTCAAAACATAAATATACTGATGTTGTATATGCTTAGTTGTACACACTGTATCATCAAGTACACTGTTCTGTTTCAATAAGTGCATCTGAAAACTGCTGTAGAAGGCTGTTTGAAACCACAGGGGACGTTGTTCTGGATGTTTCAGCAGGCAGTAGTAGAGAAGTGGAGGTGTGTACTCCTTGTGGATTAGTTGTCAATGGGCTTTTACAGCCCTTTCCCAAAAGAATGTCCTTGAGACAGTGGTGAAATTGACCCAAAGTGTGTGTATACAGTACTCGACACTATTCAAGCCCTTTTCCTCTCGCTATAATCTCTCATTAAAATGAGATTAAATTAAAATTAAAATACTTATCAAAGCTAGGACAAAAGAACCACTTTTGAAATGAGATGGTTGAATATTTGCGGAGAAGGAGAAATATAGTCTCTTCAAAGACTTAAAAACAGTTTATTTTCCAAATCATTTAAATGTAGAATCGTTCACTTGCTGGGTTAGTTTAATTCTGGGTTTTACATCTTTGATTGGATCAGGCACAGTTAAAGTAAAAATGACTAAATCTGTGAATTACTGTGGGCTTCTATTAGAGAACACAAATTAGTAGTAAGATTTTTTTTCCAAAATGCACATTTTTATGTGTAAATCCATTAGTATCCAATCAAATCAAATTAAATCTATTTATAAAGCCCTTCTTACATCAGCTGATATCTCAAAGTGCTGTACAGAAACCCAGCCTAAAACCCCAAACAGCAAGCAATGCAGGTGTAGAAGCACGGTGGCTAGGAAAAACTCCCTAGAAAGGCCAGAACCTAGGAAGAAACCTAGAGAGGAACCAGGCTATGAGGGGTGGCCAGTCCTCTTCTGGCTGTGCCTGTTCATAGATAACCAGCAGGGTCAAATAATAATAATCACAGTGGTTGTCGAGGGTGCAACAGGTCAGCACCTCAGGAGTACATGTCAGTTGACTTTTCATAGCCGATCATTAAGAGTATCTCTACCACTCCTGCTGTCTCTAGAGAGTTGAAAACAGCAGGTCTGGGACAGGTAGCACATCCAGTGAACAGGTCAGGGTTCCATATCCGCAGGCAGAACAGTTGAAACTGGAGCAGCAGCACGGCCGGGTGGACTGGGGACAGCAAGGAGTCATCAGGCCAGGTAGTCCTGAGGCATGGTCCTAGGGCTCAGGTCCTCCAAGAGTACATAAGTACATAAGTACATAGTACATGAGACAGATGTTCAAAATGTGAGTCACCATTTGTTTTTTTATACTCCAAAGCCAGTCATTGTAAGAGGTAGGTAGGTCTACATTCCAAATCCAGTCATTGTAAGAGGTAGGTGGGTCTACATTCCAAATCCAGTCATTGTAAGAGGTAGGTAGGTCTACATTCCAAATCCAGTCATTGTAAGAGGTAGGTGGGTCTACATTCCAAATCCAGTCATTGTAAGAGGTAGGTGGGTCTACATTCCAAATCCAGTCATTGTAAGAGGTAGGTAGGTCTACATTCCAAAGCCAGACATTGTAAGAGAGGTACATTCCAAAGGTCATTATAAGGTAGGTAGGTCTACATTCCAAAGCCAGACATTGTAAGAGGTGTGGGTCTACATTCCAAAGCCAGTCATTGTAAGAGGTAGGTGGGTCTACATTCCAAATCCAGTCATTGAAGAGGTAGGTGAAAAATCCAGTCATTGTATAGGTAGGTTACATTCCAAAGCCAGACAAAGGTTAAATTCCAAAGCCAGACATTGTAAGAGGTAGGTGGGTCTACATTCCAAATCCAGTGATGTGAAATGTATGGGTTAAGCAGAGCAAATTAAACTATGAGTCTGCTTACAGAAAGTTAATTAAAACTTTCAATTTATCTAGTCTCTTTTAGAATCACCTGAAACATACTTTTTTTCCTTAGGAGAAAATATTACATAAACCTTGTTTCCTCCACATTATTATTAAGAGTAATGAAGTTATTAAATTATAAAACATTGAAAACTTAGTCTCAACTTGTTGATATAGGCTTACCATCACATCCTACTGTGGAATGGGGAATATTCACAGCCAATCTACTTTGTTTGGGAATTACAACTAACTGTCTGTTTGAATACACCCTCTGTCTCAGTGTGATACACTGATTTCACATGACTGTGCTGTCACTTCCTGTGTGTCTGGGTGTATGTGTGTGTCACCACTCATCACTGCACTCGTCACAGTGGGCTGTTAGGTTAGGTGTCCTGGGCTATTCTGTTCCCTGTCAAAAGAATACACACACACAAAAGTCCATCCCCCTGGTATTCAAGGTGTTAAGACGAGAATCACACCCCCCACACACTCACAACCAGACAGTCATCTCAGTTGCTGATTAAAGGGGCTGCCACAGTGAAGTGCATCACCAACCTATTTTGTTGTGCTGCTACCTTTGGGAGATGTATTGGATTTGTACTGACACCTTTTCTACATGTGTAGAGCTACAAGCATCCCCTGATCCTCTCCCTCCCATCTTCCTTCAATGTTCCCCAATCTCTCTCTCTCTGTCTCTTCGCGCTCTCTCTCTCCGTCTCTCTGTCCATAGATCACGACCAGCAGCAGTCGGCTCACCAGCCTTAATGCTGACTCCCTCACCCCGGCCTTAATTAGCTGGTGTTTCAATATTTAATGTCCCCTTCGGCCCCCGTGTCCCTGCGACTGGTTCCCATTTGAAAGTGGCCATAGGCGGTGGATGTTAAACACAAGAGGAGATTCATTGTGATGAAAAGACTGTAAGATAGAGAGATGAGAGAGACTGAGACAGAGAGAAACAGACATGGGAGGTAGGGGATCTCAAAAAAGTGAGAAAAAATACCTCTCACTCTGCCATAGTAACTTGCAGCCTGTATTATTCAATATTAAAATCACACTCTGCACTGTATGTCCTGTCTAATATCACTACCCAGAATCCAATCTGGTCATGACCGCAGTCTTTTGGTTCCAGGTAGAACTCCCCCTCAGACGGTTGGGGGTGGGGCTGTTTTGAATGCACCTGTTTGAAATAGAAAGGTTGTTTTGTAATGTTGCACAATGAGTGCTGCTGTTCTCCTCTCTGGCAGGATAAGAAATCTAGGGAGTGGAATTGAAACTGAGTTTTATTTTAGAGTTATAAATCATAGGGTTTGGAAAATGAAATCCCTGCCTTAAAAATAGATATAGGCTATTTGACTTGCAGATGATCATTGATTTAGATGAAAATAAATTGTGCGGGGCCCAGAAACTTAATTAAACTGAGAGCCCGTGTTCATCAACAGTTGGCCAGTCTATCATCATCTAACATTAATGTGTCAGTGCGCTTTAAGAAATCAAATTATGCTCTAGCGTTGGAAAAGATTAGTAGAGTCTACATTCTATCTTGGTGAGGGAATTTCTCTGCATGTCACTGTTGTGTCGTCTCATACGATTCTGTTATATTCTCACGGGGCATTTTTCCCCTCTCTATGGAAATTCCTCTACAGTCACCACTACATAACCGTTCTTTGAGCTTCACTGAATATCAGGTTTCGGCGTGGTGCTTCGACTGCGTGTTAGTTAGAGTCTATATCAAGACTGCCTCTAGCCCTCCAGATAAAATGTCCACCTCAGAAACATAGTTAAACTGTGTTAAACCTCCTGCTATGACCCAGTTAGCTCCACACACACACACACACACACACACACACACACACACACACACACACACACACACACAGAGATACTCATCTCAGCTACACAGAAAATCCGTAGAGGACTCGTGTAGCCTAGACGCAGCTTGAGCACAAGCCATTACAATTACCAATACAAATCACAAATAATTCCCTGTCGGATCTTTAGACGCACATCATATTCTCCATAGATGAACCACTGGGGTTGATTCTGGAGCACTGGGTGATGTAATGAATCATGTCAAGCTTTATGTTCTCCCTCTATGATGATGTCATATAAAAGCACTATATCTCTCACTCTCTTTCTCTTCTTCTTTCTCTCTCTTTCTTTTTCTCCCCCTCTTTTTATCTCTCTCTCACTTTCTCTCTATCATAAAAGCGCCATATCAGTCAGCAACAGCAGGGCGGCTAAAGCCCCTGCCTCCCCTCTGAAGCGTCTCTTTATCCCTGACCTCTGAACAGCTCTTATAGTGCCTTCCCAGTACTGCTTCAGTCCTTTTTGTTTCTCTCCCTGACCCCAGAAAAGCTCTTATAGTGCCTTCCCAGTACTGCTTCAGTCCTTTTGTTTCTCTCCCTGACCCCAGAACAGCTCTTATAGCGCCTCCCCAGTACTGCTCCAGTTGTTTTGTTTACTCACTGTTGTCTTGAATCACCGGCAGCGCTACAGTAAGGAACTTCCTCCGATGTCGTCTGCTGCTCAGGCCCCTGTGGACTATATGGCCTACATTACTTCGCATTGTTGGGAAGCGTTGTGGGAAAAGGTGTTTGGAAGGTTTGAGGTGTGTGTGTGCGTGTGCTTGTGCGCTTCTGTGTGTGTGTGTGTGTGTGTGTGTGTGTGTGTGTGTGTGTGTGTGTGTGTGTGTGTGTGTTGTGTTCCCCTATGTGCTTTTGTTCATAGGGGAACACATACTTGTTTCTATCTTCCTCTCCCTCCTCCACTCCAGCATACTCCATCACTGTGTAAAACTACACACTGCAGACCTGAGCATTTTATAGTGGCTTGTTATTAACCACCCCGCCGTTCCACACACAAACACACGTACGTAACCTTTCACATGCTGAAAGTCAAGCACAGGTACACACAGGTACACACACACACACACACACACACTAAGGTCACCTTGGCTGTCTTCACTAGAGACTGCTTTATAACGGCTGACAGATGTTTCTATAAATCATTGGTCCCCCAGTGGACAGAGGTTCCACACACACACACACACACACACACACACACTGCAGCAACACTCTATCTCTCTCCCTTTTTCTCCCTCTCCCTCCCCCTCCCAGAGACACTCATGGTTGAGAAAAATATCCCCCACATTGACACACCACATCTAATAAAGCGATTTGAGCGACTGGGAAAACTGCTATATAAATCCAATCCATTCTTGATGCACTAAAATGTTTTGCAGCTGATGTATTGAAGACCTGCAGCAGGGTTGATATACTGACCTGTAGGACTTTTACTAGGATTGTTGTGAACGGATGTCATTGTGGTGAGTGGTGTGCAGTTAGTTGTAAGCAAGTTTGGAGGGTAGAGTTGCAATGAGAGTTGTTAATGTCACTTCACAGACATCTTAGTTTGGAAGCATCCTCCATGGCAGGTGTCCAGTTGTATTTATTTTATTTGTGAACAAATTCTTATTTACAATGACGGCCTACCCCGACCAAACCCTAACCCGGACGACGCTGGGCCAATTGTGCACCGCCCTATGGGACTCCCTATCACAGCCTTTTGTGATACAGCCTGGAATCAAACCAGGGTCTGTAGTGACGCCTCTAGCACTGAGGTGCAGTTCCTTAGACCGCTGCGCCACTCGGGAGCCCCAAGTGAAGGGGCTTTCTCCCCCTTGAGTTGAAATGTAAAGCAACTGAGAAAATATCTCAACCACCTACTAGAATTGACCCACAACCAACAAAAAAATGCAAGACATTATATAAAATCATTATCGACTGTATAATATCTTAAATCATTTAATTTAGTTCTGTTAAATAATGATATGCTCCTAAATGTGTTGCCAAGGAGAGATAAAAAGCTTCCGTTTCAGCCCAGACGTCAATTCAACGTCTTCCACGTTGGTTCAACGTAATTTCATTGAAATGACACGTTTGATTCAACCAGTGTGTGCCCAGTGGGAGTACAGTATATCACCACTTGTTTCTGTCTTTCCCAAAGGGAAGAATTGGAAGGAATGTATAGGCCTAGGTGCTTATCTCCTAGAGATAGATTAGGTATTTAAAGTGACTGGTTACCATAGTGAATGTAACTCTGTCTAATCAGACTGTGGCTGAATCCAAGAGGCCTTTATATGATGAGGTAATTCCAACCATTCAATCTCCATGGAGATTAAGCAAAATTTAAGCACTTCCTCTATGAAACTCATTAACCCTGACTCCAAAGTTATTGTGAAGAAACCTCTGGTATCGCTTCCACATTGTATGCAAATCTCTCCTAAAGTTGTTTTTAATCTTCAATCCGCAATTAGGAGCGTGTGAATGAAGACGTAGGTCGTTATTGAGCGGCCTAATTTGTAATGACGAATGGCGAGCGTGAATATTGCAGTTGCCAAACTGTCCCTTATCATTATCGCCCCCTCAGATGATCTCAAGATTCCTCAACTCTCCTGCAGTCGACTCTGATTAAAAGTCCAATTAAAAACCTGTCGGTCAGAGGAGGAGGGGGAGCGTTCTGTCTCGCCGGACGTTGCCCGTGGCTGAGGGTTGATTCTCACACAATCACGTGTTGAGAAATAGTGATTCAGCCTTCATCCTTCTTCATACTTCATCAGCCTTCATCATCCTTCAGCCTTCGTCATCCTTCTTGGTAATTAAACTCAAACAAGATGGCCTCACTTTGACACACAGTAAAAAACAGCAACTCACACCTGTACAGCAGTGGAGGCTGCTGAGGGGAGGACGGCTCATAATAATGGCTGGAACGGAGCGAATGGAAATGCGTCAAACCCATGGAAACCATGTGTTTGATGATGTTGATACCTTTCCACCCATTCCGCTCCAGGCATTACCACGAGCCCGTCCTCAACAATTAAGTTGCCACCAAACTCCTGTGCTGTATAGTACTGTAACACAGGTTGAGTCCCAAGTTACAGTCATAGAAGGGCCCTGGTCAAAAGAAGTGTATCATATAAGGGACAGGGTGCCATTTCAGACCCAGTGCTGTTGTATGTGAGTGTGCTACTTCCCATATCCTAGGCCCAGGGTTTCTATGGTAACACGAACCACCGGTTCACAACATCTAACCCTCTAAAGTAGACCTTGGGGAGCCAGATAGATAACCGCTACAGTGTAACTCACACTTCACCTAGATAATAAAACATTATCTGATAATACATTGTACTGTTCTGTGCTGTATAAATATTTAACAATATGGCTTGTGTGGTGAAATTAATCTCTCCACAGAGACCATTTTTGCAATTTTCTTGACAATCATTCTGATCTGTGCTGATCTCTGTTAGTGTTTATGACTGGTTGTAAATGGCCCTCTTCTGCTTGCTCTAATATCCCTCTGCTATTATCAGTCTGTACATAGTGAAGTGCTTATCTCAGCGCTTTGAAACTCCTCTCTACAAACCAATGACTGTATATATGAATGGACAAAGCCACTGATCACGTGACACCATTCATTCCTATGTGAAGACTCAATAGTGCATTGAAGCCAAGTGACGTCTGTTTAAATGGTGTCTGATGGAGACATAACATGCGCAGTTTGAGCTATTCCAGGAAGTGCTGCTCCCTCTCATTGAGTAACTGAAGCTGAAGGCCGACCGGAGTACTGCAGGCTGCCATTAGCAACTTAATTATCCTTATAACTTCTTCTGTGTGCGATTTTAAAATAATCGGTTCAAGGACATACATCTGGTGTGTTAGAAGCAATTGTTGGTACCATGATTGTCTTCTAAATTGTTTTATTTACTCAAAGATTTACCATGAAGATTGTCATTTTTCCATTCACTATAATGGGGGATACTGTTTTTCTGCTAACAAAGCCTTTAGTACCTCGGTTGGCCTCGAACTTCCATGGCATCAATCCGAGGGGGCAGTCGTTCTCCCCTGCTACAAACACACTGGCAGCATGAGCCAGCATGAGCCTGTCTGTCTGCACAGAGAGCCATTAGAAATTTGCAACGAAGTGTCCGAAATTGCATCCTATTCCGTACATAGTGCTCTACTTTTGACCACGGCCCATAATTCCCTACAAAGTGCCCAACTTTTGACCAGGGCACATAGAGCACTAGTCAAACGTACTGCACTATTTGGGGAATAACGTGCTATTTTAGATGCATCCTGGGAAGGGACCCCTGATTCCAACAGGCAGGATTACAAGCCTGTTTCTAGCACATTATCCATTAGCTTAACAAATTGTAATTGATTGCCAGGTAGCGTCTGTGGGACTCCTATGGGGCATAGATGACTACACAGTAGCTTCCCGTGAGCCTAGTCCCCATCATGCCTTTTACTTTAATCAAATCCATCGCTAATTCTAAGTGCTTTGGCACTTAAGCTACATTAAAGAGTTTAACCATAGCCCAGAAGTGCTCTGTACTACATTAATCAATTAGTAAGCTTGACGATAATTGCAGTGCACTGTGTGACGGCCCCGCTCCTCTTATAAAAGCTGAGGTTGAGACAGTAAATGTTTTGAAATGAGATTCGGGGTTGAGTGTAGTGACAAAGTTAATAATATAAACAAGCCTTGCGTAAACACAGGTCATATACCATTGTCCCCCCAAACTCAACTCTGGAACTCGAAGCCAGTTCCACTGTGTTTTTTTTCAATGTTGTGCTCTAATCAGGGACTGATTTAGACCTGAGACACCAGGTGGGTACAATTAATGATCAGGTAGAACAGAAAAGCAGCAGGCTCTGTACCTCATAGGGTCAGAGTTGAACACCCCTGCTATAGGCTATACTGTACAACAGTGTGTATAACGGTTCTGTAGTAGCCTACAACAGGCTAAGTTATAGGTGAGAGGTAAAAAATGTACCATTGCCCCTACTGAAGCTATGTACAGTATCATAATGGTTTTATTTGAGACTCAAAATGACATCAACTAATTTACCCTATGCACACAAAAACACATTTTACAACATGTTCAAAAATCCTAAACAGTCAAAAAGTCTCCGCACAGACACGCTCCGTGTCCCTTGTCCAGGTTCAGGAGAGTCCAAGGTACAGCCAGTCTAGCAAAGGTCGAACCAGACCGTGAGACGCTGGTGCACCAGAGGCAAAGCACATTTGCTCCACACCTGCACATCTCCACCACTGTGAACAGAGAGCATGGAGGAAGACCTAAAGAAGAGGCCCACGTCCAGGGGTCTGAGTACCCTGGAGAAGAGCCTGATACTACTGTTTGTGGCTCTGACTGGCGCCTGCATCGGACTGGTGGTCATCTACTTCACTGACAAGAACAGTGTCTCCACTGATGAAGGTGAGTAGTGTACTACCTGTATGTTTAAATGGAGGGAAGGGAAAGGGGGATACCTAGTTAGTTGCACAACTAAATGCATTAAACCCGAAATGTGTCTTCCGCATTTAACCCAACTCTTCTGAATCAGAGAGGAGCGGGGGGCTGCCTTAATCGATATACACGTCATCGGTGCCCGGGGAGAAGTTGTTGTTGGAGGTTAACTGTCTTATACAAGGGCAGAAATGCAGATTTTTTTCACCTTTTCGGCTCAGGGATTGGAACCAGCAACCTTTCGGTTACTGACCCAATTCTCTTAACTGCTAGGCTACCTGGTGGTGAGCTGATATATACTTTAAACACATTCATGTAGGCCAGATGATTAGTACTACTGTATATACGGTAAACACTTAGGAGTTGGACTATCCCTCTAAACTTCATCACTGTCAAGGAGGTGTGTGAGTACAAAACTTGAAACACTTCAATCAAATGAAGGTTTATAGCTCTTCTCACACCAGAAAGTTCAATGCTTCTCAGCAGGACTATGAAACAGTGATTTATGGACCCGTGTGATTTATGGACCATTATACATTTACCATAATACCAGGCTTAGCTAAGTGTCTGGGGAGTGGGTGGGTAATGGCTGTCGGTTGGTGGTGAGTTTGCTGACAAGAAGATGAAAGTGTAATGCTCCGGGTGTCGTGGGTGCGGAGTCAAATGCAGGAGACAGAGAGTTCAATGCTGTGCGTCTTTGGTGAATGGCACCAACGCACCACAGGGTGCTTTACGTTCCCAAACACAGGGAATCAAAATGTACAATGGGAAAAACACGATGAAACAGAGCCGAAGGTTACATAGAAATAATTTTGACAAACTAATTAAGTCTGCTATTTTGGCAGCTTTAAATTTCCAAAAAGTGATGTTTTGTTGTCTATTTTGATTTAAATTTCCATCACTGTACATTGTGCTCTTAATGTATCTCTGTCTCTGACAGATGTTTTATTATTTAGGATTAAATTAAGCCACACTTTCATATCAGCAATAAGTATAGTATAGAAGAATGATCTAAGTCATTGTACACCGCAATAACAAACCAACAACATTCATTGCTACAGTAATAATGGCATTGAATACTTCTGGCATTGAATGTGCCTCCATTCTGGGTACAGGGCGAGACAGAGAGTTATATTCTAAGGGGTTCTGTGTCTTTGTGGTACCTTTGTGATGTGAGTCACAGTGACGTCCCCTGCCACTGGCCTCACAGTGTGGCAGACAGACAGTCCGAGCTGAGACCCAGCTGTGGAGGAACAGAACGACAACAAAAGGCAAAGGTTCCCTCTAACGTAGACAAACCTCCTGTGAACCTTTAGGGATATCTGAAAGTCTAATTGGTCCCCTTGGACATTGGCATCTCATTGGTCTCACCACTGGATACTGATGCACTGACGCGGTTCCAAGCACTGTTATGGATTGCTGGATGTATTTTTCATATAGTGTCACTCTGTCACCATAGAAAGCATGACAAATACGTCCTCAATTTGTCACGTCTGCATTATTTTTCATGAGTCATTCTATTTCATCTATAGTTAGAAAACAGCCCATCAATTCATCTGAGTTAAAATGTGAAATAACATGCGTGTTGTTTTGGCTTCTGACAAGGTGTCAATGATGATCTATTTATCATATAATAGAGTCCAACTATCTGCAATATATCTTGGTGCCTTTTTACAGTTCTGTGCTGGTTCCCAAAAAATACAGCCTCCCCCACCCCCTAAAAATGCATTTAAATCATATAAAAATCTATGATGTTATTAACACTGTCCCACGCTACCTTGGCTCGGTTAGCCAAATCAGTCATATCGTACCTAAGAATAATGGCTGTCATCCATTTCTATGAGTGAGACTGTCTTAGGAGACACGGCTAACTCCAGAGACAGCACTCACACAGTACACTGGTCTGGTATAATGCAAATACTCTCACTCTCTTTCTCTCTATTTCTCTCACTCTCTCTCTCTCTCACTCTCTTTCTCTCTATTTCTCTCACTCTCTCTCTCTCTCTCTCTCTCTCTTTATCTCTCTCTCTCCCTTTTATATCTCTCCCTTTTACAAGCATTTCGCTACACTCGCATTAACATCTGCTAACCATGTGTATGTGACAAATAAAATTTGATTTGATTTGATATCCTTTCTCCTTTATTCGTCCTTTAAATCCCTTATTCAATAAACCTTGCCCAGGAATAATGTCTGCACTTTGAAGTGATGGTCATATTGAAAGGCCAAAACCTGTCTAGCTTCTGTCTACATTATACAGAGCATTCGGGAAAAGTATTCAGACCCCTTGACCTTTTTCCACATTTTGTTACCTTACAGCCTTATTCTAAAATTTATTAAAAAACATTTATCATCAATCTAAACACAATACCCCATAATGACAAAGCAAAAACAGGTTTTTAGAAGTGTTTGCAAATTTGTAAAAAAAAATATGCAACTGAAAATATCACATTTACATAAGTATTCAGACCCTTCCTCAGTACTTTGTTGAAGCACTTTTGGCAGCGTTTACGACCTTGAGTCTTATTGGGTATGATGCTACAAGCTTAGCATACCTGTATTTGGGGAGTTTCTCCCATTTCTTCTTTGCAAGCTCTGTTAGCTTGGATGGGGAGTGTCGCTGCACAGCTATTTTAAGGTCTCTCCATTTTAGAACAGGTTTTAGATCAGGTTCAAGTCCGGGCTCTGGCAGGGCCACTCAAGGACATTCAGAGACATGTCCTGAAACCACTCCTGTGTTGTCTTGGCTGTATACTTAGGTCGTTATACAGGTCATTGTCCTGTTGGAAGGTGAATCTTCACTCCAGTCTGAGGTCCTGAGCGCTCTGGAGCAGGTTTTCATCAAGGATCTATCTCTCTGCACTTTGCTCCGTTCATCCTTCCCTCAATCCTAACTAGTCTCCCAGTCCCTGCCGCTAAAAAACTTCCCCACAGCATGATGCTGCCACCACCATGCTTCACTGTAGGGATGGTGCCCAGTTTCTTCCAGACATGGTGCTTGGCATTCAGGCCAAAGAGTTAAATCTTGGTTTCATCAGACCAGAGAATCTTGTTTCTCATGGTCCGAGAGTCTTTAGGTGCCTTTTGGCAAACTCCAAGCGGGCTGTCATGTGCCTTTTACTGATGAGTGGCTTCCGTCTGGCCACTCCACCATGAAAGTCTGATTGGCAGAGTGCTGCAGAGATGGTTGTCCTTCAGGAAGTTTCTCCCATCTCCACAGAGGAACTCTGTAGCTCTGTCAGAGTGACCAGCGGGTTCTTGGTCACCTCCCTGACCAAAGCCCTTCTCCGGGCGGCCAGATCTAGGAAGAGTCTTGGTGGTTCCAAACTGCTTCAACAAAGGTGCCTTTACAAAGTGCTGAATCCTTATGTGAATGTCAATGTTTTTTTAATCTAAAAACCTGTTTTTGCTTTGTCATTATGGGGAATTGTGTGTAGATTGATTACGAAAAATAACAATTTTATAAATTTTTAAATAAGGCTGTAACATAATAAAATGTGGAAAAAGTTGAGGGGTCTGAATACTTTCCGAATGCACCGTATATACATCACTAGTCAACATACGGATAGATATATGTGTGTACAAAACATTAGGAACACCTGCTCTTTCCATGACATAGACTGACCAGGTGAATCCAGGTGAAAGCTATGATCCCTTATTAAGCTATGATCCATCATTGTCACTTGTTAAATCCACTTCAATCAGTGTAGATGAAGAGAAACATTTTTATGCCTTGTGACATTTGAGACATGAATTTTGTATGTGTGCCATTCAGAGGGTGAATGGGCAAGACAAAATATTTAAGTGCCTTTGAACAGGGTATGGTAGTAGGTGCCAGGCGCACTGGTTTGAGTGTGTCAAGAACTGCAACGCTGCTGGGATTTTCACGCTCAACAGTTTCCCGTGTGTATCAAGAATGGCCCACCACCCAAAGGACATCCAGCCAACATCCAGTCAACATGGACCAGCATCCCTGTGGAATGATTTTGACACCTTGTAGAGTCCATGCCCCGAAGAATTGAGGCTGTTCGGAGGACAAAAAGAAGGGGTACAACTCAATATTAGCAAGGTGTTCTTAATATTTTATACACTCAGTGTATATGTGTGCAAATTATATTTTAAAAACTTGTACTGTATTGGTTGTATAGGGTAGTTGCTGACCATGTTGTCATTGGCCATACCATTGTATGAGGGTATGTTTTTGCTGTATGTTAAGGCTTTAATTACCAATTACCAATTGCTTTTGTTTAATGGGACTGGTGAAGCAATCTTTAATTCGAATGCTCTTATTAACATAAGTAGTGCCACTATATCATCAAACAGTCTGTCCCAGCAGGATGTTCCATAATGACATTGTGTTACTCTTCCATGTTATACATAACAGCCCAATAACAAGGGTTCTAATCAAAACAAATTATTCTGCCAACATTACCCAAAGCTGTTCCCCTGCAGCTGACACATCAACTGAATGTTCATGTAATCAATTGTGTGTGTAATCAATGTGTGTGTGTGTGTGTGTGTGTGTGTGTGTGTGTGTGTGTGTGTGTGTGTGTGTGTGTGTGTGTGTGTGTGTGTGTGTGTGTGTGTGTGTGTGTTTGTGTGTGGGACAAGAGGTCAATTCAGGATGCGGGGGTCCTCAGGCACTCAAGGGCCCGTTGGGGGAGTTCACCAGCATGAATCACCCCAGTAGCTACGACAACGGCATGAGCTGCAGCTGGCACATCACTGTGGACCCAGGCATGGTAAGTACCACAATGCAACACATTCAAAACACAAAGATTTTTATACAGTAACCTCTTTTCCTTTTACTGTGCTCTTTCCTTCAAACAAACACACTGAACAAAAATATAAATGCAATATTCAACCATTTCTACGATTTTACTGAGTTACAGTTCATATAAGGATCTCAGTAAATTAAATTCATTAGGCCCTAATCTATGGATTCCACACTTTAAAAAAGGTTGGGGTGTGGATCAGAAAACCAGTCAGTATCTGGTGTGACCACCATTTGCCTCATGCAGCGCGACACATCTCCTTCACATTGAGTTGATCAGTCTGTTGATTGTGGTCTGTGGAATGTTGTCCCACTCCTCTTCAATGACTGTGCGAAGTTGCTGGATATTGGCGGGAACTGGAACATGCTGTCGTACACGTTGATCCAGAGCATTCCAAACATGCTCAATGGGTGACATGTCTGGTGAGTATGCAGGTCATGGAAGAACTGGGACATTTTCAGCTTCCAGGAATTGTGTACAGATTTTCCAGGAATTGTGTACAGATGTAGCTATGCATTATCATGCTGAAACGTGAGGTAATGTCGGCAGATGAATGGCATGATATTGGGCTTTAGGATCTCATCACGGTATCTGTGTGCATTCAAATTTCCATTGATAAAATTAAATTGTGTTTGTTGTCTGAAGCTCATAACAGCCCATACCATAACTCCACCACCACCATGCTCATCCACACAACGCTATATATGTTGTCTTCCATCTGCCCGGTACAGTTGAAACCCGGGATTCGTCTGTTTAGAGCACACTACTCCAGCGTGCCAGTGGCCATTGAAGGTGAGCATTTGCCCACTGAAGTTGGGTACGACACCAAACTGCAGTAAGGTCAAGACCCTGGTGAGGATGACGAACACTCAGATGAGCTTCCCTGAGACGCTATCTGACAGTTATTGCAGAAATGATTCGGTTGTGCAAACCCACAGTTCCATCAGCTGTCCGGGTGGCTGGTCTAAGACGATCCCGCAGGTGAAGAATCCGGATGTGAAGGTTTATTTTATTGATTTATTTCCCCTTTATTTAACCAGATAGGCTAGTTGAGAACAAGTTCTCATTTGCAACTGCGACCTGGCCAAGATAAAGCAAAGCAGTTCGACACGTACAACAAGCAGAGTTACACATGGAATAAACAAACATACAATCAATAATACAGGAAAATATATATACAGCATGTAAATAGGCCATGGTGGCAGAGTAATTACAATATAGCAATTAAACACTGGAATGGTAGGATGTGCAGAGGATGAATGTGCAAGTTGAGATACTGGGGTGCAAAGGAGCAAGATAAATAAATAAATACAGTATGGGGATGAGGTAGATTGGATGGGCTATTTACAGATAAGCTATGTACAGGTGCAGTGATCTGTGAGCTGCTCTGACAGCTGGTGCTTAAAGCTAGTGAGGGAGGTAAGAGTCTCCAGCTTCAGAGATTTGTGCAATTCGTTCCACTCATTGGCAGCAGAGAACTGGAAGGAGTTGCAGCCAAAGGAAGAATTGGCTTTGGGGGTGACCAGTGAGATATACCTGCTGGAGTGCGTGCTACGGGTGGATGCTGCTATGGTGACCAGTGAGCTGAGATAAGGCAGGGCTTCACCTCGCAAAGACTTGTAGATGACCTGGAGCCAGTGGGTTTGGCGACGAGTATGAAGCGAGGGCCAGCCAACGAGCGCATACAGGTCACAGTGGTGGGTAGTATATGGGGCTTTGGTGACAAAATGGATGGCACTGTGATAGACTGCATCCAATTTGTTGAGTAGAGTGTTGGAGGCTATTTTGTCAATGACATTGCCGAAGTCGAGGATCGGTAGGATGGTCAGTTTTACGAGGGTATGTTTGGCAGCATGAGTGAAGGATGCTTTGTTGCGAAATAGGAAGCCGATTCTAGATTTAATTTTGGATTGGAGATGTTTAATGTGAGTCTGAAAGGAGAGTTTACAGTCTAACCAGACACCTAGGTATTTGTAGTTGTCCACATATTCTAAGTTAGAACCGTCCAGAGTAGTGATTTAGCACGCATTTAGTTTTACTTGCGTTTAAGGGCAGTTGAAGGCCATGGAAGGAGAGTTGTATGGCATTGAAGCTCATCTGGAGGTTCGTTAACACATTGTCTAACAAAGGGCCAGAGGTATACAGAATGGTGTTGTCTGCATAGAGGTTTATCAAAGAATCACCAGCAGCGAGAGCGACATCATTGATGTATACAGAGAAGAGAGTCGGCCCGAGAATTGAACCCTGTGGCACCCCCATAGAGACTGCCAGAGGTCCGGACAACAGGCCCTCCGATTTGACATACTGAACTCTATCGGAGAAGTAGGTGGTGAACCAAGCGAGGCAATCATTTGAGAAACCAAGGCTGTTGAGTCTGCCAATAAGAATGTTGTGATTGACAGAGTCGAAAGCCTTAGCCAGGTCGATGAATACGGCTGCACAGTAATGTCTCTTATCGATGGCGGTTATGATATCGTTTAGGACCTTGAGCGTGGCTGAGGTGCACCCATGACCAGCTCTGAAACCAGATTGCATAGAGGAGAAGGTACGGTGAGATTCGAAATGGTCGGTGATCTGTTTGTTAACTTGGCTTTCAAAGACCTCAGAAAGGCAGGGTAGAATAGATATAGGTCTGTAGCAGTTTGGGTAAGAGTGTCTCCCCCTTTGAAGAGGGGGATGACCGCGGCAGATTTCTAATCTATGGGAATCTCAGACGATACAAAAGACAGGTTGAACAGGCTAGTGATAGGGGTTGCAACAATTTTGGCAGATCATTTTAGAAAAGAGGGTCCAGATTGTCTAGCCCGGCTGATTTGTAGAGGTACGTGGTTACATGTGGTCTGCAGTTGTGAGTCAGGTTGGATGTACTGCCAAATTTTCTAAAGCAGAGAAATGAACATTACATTCTCTGGCAACAGCTCTGGTGAACATTCCTGCAGTCAGCATGCCAATTGCATTGTGTTGTGTGACAAAACTGCACATTTTAGAGTGGCTTTTTCTTGTCCCCAGCACAAGGTGCACCTGTGTAATGATCATGCTGATTAATCAACTTCTTTATATTCCACACTGATCAGGTGGATGGAATGTCTTGGCAAATAAGAAATGCTCAGTAACAGGGATGTAAACAAATTTGTTCACCAAATTTGAGAGAAATAAGCTTTTTGTGAGTATGGAACATTTCTGGGATCTTTTATTTCAGCTCATGAAACATGGGTCCAACAATGAACATGTTTTTGTTCAGTATACATGTCAAAACTCAACTAAGTCTCATAGGCTCTGTTCAAATGTCATTGACTAGCCTCCCTCCCTCCCTCCCTCCCTCCCTCCCTCCCTCCCTCCCTCCCTCCCTCCCTCCCTCCCTCCCTCCCTCCCTTCCCTCCCTCCCTCCCTCCCTCCCTCCCTCCCTCCCTTTCTTTCTTTCTTTCTTTCTTAATTGAAGTAGTCACTGGTTGGATCATTGACTACCTCATGGAAGAGAGAAGGGAAGAATGGATGCATTTTTAAGAATTCTAAACTTTCAAGAGATAATCTAAAAAAGCCTCATGTCATTTCCATGACGACCACTGATCTGACAGGAGCTGATGTGTGGAAGTAACACGCCAGACACCTTTCCATGCCCTGTCCTTTCACCCATCAGTGCACATACAGAGCAGAAGAGAACACAAAGACAGGCGGCCATTTTGGAAATTGGAAAATGGGAACCCAGTCATATTGTAAGGAACGGGGTCTCTTGTCCTTAAAGGAGATTCTGTGTCTGCCTGATAAATATTAATCAAAGGGATCCCCTTATCTTTTATTAATGCACAGCGGCTAGAGAGAATGTTTGGCAGGTGCAGAAACCATTAAGATAACGACTAAAAACATCAAATTAACCACATCACTGACTTTGAAAAATATTGCACTTTAAAAACCAACTCTAAACCAGAATGCTTGGTTGACTTATATAGAACAAAACCTGCAGCGGAAGAATGCTTTAAAAGACGCCTGAGATCACCGTCACCAACAGAACAGATCATCATTTCAATGATCTTTCATTGGAATAGTGCTTTTGATATGAGTCTCTGAGCTGGAAGGATGTCAGGCGTAGCCATAAGTCTGCATCTCAAATGGAACCCTATTCCTTATGTAGTGCACTACTTTTGACCAGAGCCCATAGTTCTAAATAGGGAATAGTGTGTCATTTAGGAAGCAACCATAGACAGACACCAGGGTATAACAGTACGGTAGGTAGGCAAGGCGAACAGAACAGAAAGCCCTTAGATCAGATGTAAACACAGCTCCACACCGTGACAGATGGCTGCTCTGCCGTCTCTTTCATTCTCTCAAGCTACGACATCCGGAGAAGGAGAAGAGACAGGAAAACAAAAACATTTTCACTTTGCCAAGCAAGCCAGACTGAGACTGCCTCTCTCTCCCCCTTTCTTTCTTTTTCTTTCTTTCTTTCTTTCTTTCTTTCTTTCTTTCTTTCTCTTTCTCTTTCTTTCTTTCTCTTTCTCTCTCTCTCTCTTTCTCTCTCTCTCTCTCTCTCTCTCCTCTCCTCTCCTCTCTCTCTCTCCTCTCTGTCTGTCTCTGTCTGTCTCTCTCCCCTTTCCCTCTCTCCTCCCCCCTCTCTCTCTCTATCTATCTCTCCCTCTCTCTTTCTCTCTCTCTGTCATCTCGATTTGAATCTCTCTCCTCTCTCTCTCTTTCTCTCTCTCTTTCTCTCTCTCTTTCTCTCGCTCTCTCTCTCTCTTTTCTCTTTCTCTCTCTCTGTTCCTCTCTTTTCCGGTCGTCTCAATTTTAATCTCTCTCTCCTTCTCTCTCTCTCTCTCTCTCTCTCTCTCTCTCACTCACTCACACACACGCATATGCACACACACCCACACACACACAGTCAAGCCTCCTACTAAGTAGCAGTATGTCTACTGCTCTAGTCTCTAAGACAGTGAATAATAAAAACCTGCCTGTTTGTTTTCCTCTACTCCAGGTAATCCATTTGTGGTTTGAACACTTCTCCCTGGAGGCAACAGACCTGTGCACAGCAGACTACTTTACAATACAGGACAACTTGGGAGTCATCGGTAAGACACTGGAGACACTGGAGCCAGACTAATTAAGTGGATTAAGGCCAATACATCCAGGCAAAGGGTTTGGTTGGCCAACATTTATTACTGAAACCTGATGGGGAAACATATGGGAAGGTTTGTGTGTTGGAGTGGGGGGGTAGTGTGTTCTCAAATAGCTCGCTATACAGATCAGATATTGATCCACACAGGGTTTTGAGAGGTGGGGTACAGGTGTAGGGTAGGGGATCCATCATTGGCATGTCTTAAGGTATGGTGGGGCACAAAGGAATTGAATTCAAAGGAGTGTAATTCCATTTCTGTCCTTTGAGCCTGTTGAAAACAAGTATCAGTATCTCCAGCACATCGTACATTCATATTCAGTTGTTTGATCTATCCTCAGATCTTTTCTCCTTGACTTCATACAACTCAAACCACCAGGTTCTCCCCACTATCACTAGCTTTACCCATTTTATTACAAGCTCATTTACTTGAGCAAACATATTAAATTTAAATATTTAATTTACTCCCCATATCATATTCTATTACGCCTGTAGGTGATGGTGTGTGCTCTTCAGACTGTTTCTGACAGGATGGGAGAATTAGACACCCAGCCAGAGGCTCTCTCTCTCTCTCTCTCTCTCTCTCTCTCTCCAACTGTCCATTCTCACCTCTTAGCTGACACGCTGAGATGTCTGGCACAGCAAAGGGAAGCTATGTGAAGTGTGAGGTGGAACTATTAAGGTGACTGTGCAAAAGCGTTGATGTTTAAACCTTGTGGTTAGGACTCGCTTTTTTTCCTGTACTTTTCTATACTTTCTGTACTTGTATAATTAGAGATTGGTGGATGTAAATGTGAGGCCACGCCATCATTCTCAGCTGTGTTACACTTTCCACCGTGCCACACATTAACACATAGCCAAACCTCTGCTTTCACAAATGGATGCAGACACACACACACGCACATACACACATAACTAACCCTCCAGCGTTGTTGCAACACCACCTCTGGCTCTTCACTTCCTCTGCCCCTTGGCTGCAGCACGACACACCTCACACACTCACACACTCACACACTCACGCTCTCTCTCTCTCTTTCCCTCTCACACACACAGTGTCCCCTATTCCCCAGACCCTCAACACACAGCCCCACAGGACCATCCACACTCCACGGCTATAAAGGGATTGAGCTTTGATGTCAAACCCAAATTAGAGCGTCCACGGCGGACACAGCCTATAAGCCTGGTTGGCCTGCCTCTTCACTACTCCACTTTAAGTTACAGCCCCTAACAAGATTACAGACTTTCAGAGGGAGGTCAACTCTGCGCTGCGGAATGTCACATTGATGTTTGACATTACTCGACTGTTTCAGTAACATAGCAACAAAAATGCAAAAATGCATTTATTGGAATGTATTGAAAATATCAATGTTATATAGATATACTGGACTGTACATGTAGGTCTAGACGTATGGCCAGTAGCTATTGATTTGACATTAAAGGTTCTATATGTACAGTAATCCACATATTGTTTTCTTCCTTCTCTTCTGTTCTGTTTGGCTCTGCAGGGAGGTTGTGTGGGCGCTCCAAACCCGGGCCGATAGTGTCATTAGGAAACTCTATGTTGTTGTTCTTTGACACCAATGACAGAAATACAGACAAGGGATTCAAAGCAAAGTACCAAGCTGTGACACCAGAGAGTACTTTAGGTACAATAACACCATTATCAATCGACAGTGATCATAGTTATGAACATTCATATCTTTTCAGGGGGAAAGAGAGAGGGAGAGGGGGAGGAAGAGGGGGGTTGAGAGAGAGAGAGAGAGAGAGAGAGAGAGAGAGAGAGAGAGAGAGAGAGAGAGAGAGTGGGAGAGAGAGAGAGAGAGAGAGGGAGAGAGAGAGTGGGAGAGAGAGAGAGAGAGAGAGAGAGAGAGAGAGAGAGAGAGAGAGAGAGAGAGAGAGAGAGAGAGACACACACAGGCAGAGAGACACAGAGAGAAAGCGATGGATGGATGGTGGGTATCCTTGAGGTATCTGTTCAGCTGAAGTCCTCACCATCTCCACACTCCCTGATTCCAGAAATAGCCGGGGCTGGTGGCGCTCTCCAAGGTGACCGCGGGGAACTACTGACCCCTGGGTTCCCAGCACAGAACTATGAGAACGGGGCTCTCTACCAGGTATACACACACACACACACACACACACACACACACACACACACACACACACACACTAGCGGCCTACACAAGGACATGCCATCCAGGTACCACACACAATCTGCCATACACACGGCAGCACATTTCTACCAAGTATTATCCACAACACGTTGTTTATATGGCCCCAGTCTTTCTGTGAGGTACTTTACAATCAATAGCGCCTTTCTCTCTGTCTGAGGAAGTGAATAATAATAACATGGTCCGTCATGTCGTGTGCTGTATGGAGCTAAGCTACATCAATAACAATCAATGGGGAACTGGACTCCTATATTTTGGGGTGTTTACAAATGAGGTGCCCCTTTAGTAAATCCATGGTCACTAGGCACCATCTGAACACAGGGGGATGTTGACCATGCTTGATGTTCTGGATAGTGGATCGAGATTGGGGAGCAACTCGCGTCGTGTTTGGCTCGGAGCACGGCTGAGCGCTTTGACGTCAGCTTTTGCTTGGTTTGGATCATTAGATCATTGGGCTTGCGTCACAAATTGCACCCTATAGCCCTTTATAGTGCACTACAGGTCCCATAGGGCTCTGGTTAAAAGTAGTGCACTATGTAGGGGAAAGGTTGCCAATTGGGACTCATGCTTGGTCCTGTTGTTTGGCTGTGTATTATCTGGCTTGCTCATGTTGCTTTCTGTCTCCTTCTTGGCTTGGATGTTGAGGCGGATGGGCTCCTGTCCAAACCGTCACAGCCCAGGAGATATTGGATGATTTTTATTCATGACTCGTGTCAATATGCAGCGCATGCAGCCGTCTGCAACCTGGGCACCCTCCAGGCAGAAAGAGAGAGAAAGAGATGGATGGGAACATTGAGGAGAAATTATGCATAAAGCAATGTAGATAGAAATTAAATGTAGAGAAAGGACACCCTTGCCCGTTTCCTGCTGACGAGTGACTGTGTCTATTCTAGAGATGTCACTTCTGTCAGTAATGTTTTTCTTAAGGTTGTGCCTTACTTAGAAAGCCCCTGCCTTGGAATATGAATACGTTCAATTGTGTGTCAAAAACCCCGCCCCCACCAGATTCTACTAGAAGGAATATCAGACTCATGTGGGTGCATGTGGTTATATAATGGATTTATCTTGACATTGATTGAATCGTTGATCTTTGATCATTGATTTAATCTTTGTAATTGATTGAATGTTTGATGAAGTAATGGAAATATAATGGATGTTTGTGTTCAAATGAAATGGATGTGTTTGTGTATGAAATGAAATGAATGCTCGTGGTCAAACAAAATGGATATCTTCGTGTATAAAATGGATGTTTGTGGTCAAACAAAATGGATATCTCTGTGTATAAAATGGATGTTTGTGGTCAAACGAAATGGATTTGTTTGTGTTTGAAATGGATGTTTGTGGTAAAAACTAAATGGATATGTTTGTGTACGAAATGTGTGGTGAAATGAAATAGTATGTGCATGTGGTCCACAGTGGAGGATCACTGTACCAGAGGGAGAGAAGATCAGACTGATGTTTTCCTCCTTCGACCTGGTCCCTGAGGCCTGTAGAGATTACGTAGATGTCTACGATGGCCACAAAACCGGCTCCGTCATGTTGGGTAAGACATCACTCTGTGTTATGCTAACTCTGGTATACAGCAGTTGGACTAGTATAGATACTTATAGTACAGACATACTTAGGCCTACACACCTGTTGCACAATATGTGTAGGCCAACACTCAAAATGTACTTATTCACTAGTCTCATAATATGTCAAAATACCCTAATTATACCCTACCCTCATAATATGGGTACACTCAAATATTCATTTTCTAAAATGGGCTACTTTGGTTCATGGATTTTCAATTATGAAAACAGAGAGACTGTGACAACGAGTGCAACCTCCTCAGTCCTCCAAACCCACAATCAATATATTCTTAAGTCTCACAATTTGAGCAACTTTACTAAGGAACTAGTTTTAGGAGGTATTGTATGTTAATCGACATGCAACAGGAGCACTTGGCAGTTGAAACAGGCTGTGGGGAGTGAAATCAACTATGCACACAGCAACACTCAAATTCACTTCACTCTGCATGAATAAGATATGATGTCCATTAAAGGTTTTGGGTAGGAAGATGGAAAAATAGAGAGAGGTTCCCAAATTAGACTGGCATGTAAATGTAATCTCTACAAACAGAAATTATGAAAAATAGCTGTATTTATAGTTATTATTGAGCTTACTATGTATGCGGAGACCTATATAATACTTGTGTGAATTAATCAAATAATAATTGGTGTCACTGTTTGGTCAATTCAAGTGGTGCATAAGGCCTGCCCAGGTTTTACATCAGTGTACCACAAATTGGAGTTTGGGTTATTATAACTAACTGTGTAGTTTGATTAGTGGCCTAATCGAACTCTTCAGGGGTTTCTGAACAGTGAAATGTTGTTTTCTCACAGGTCGATTCTGTGGTAGTAAGAATCCAGGCCGCGTGGATTCCAGTGGCAACACGATGGTGGTGCGTTTCAAAAGCGATGCCACTCACACCTCCAAGGGTTTCAGTGCCACATTCACCAAGACCGGCCTCATCCCGGCCACGGTCAAACCTACCACCATGATGCCCACAACACTAGCTATAACAGGTGAGTACACTATGGGGAAAACCATAGAATAACATAGAGTGTATAAATTCTATGTCTATGAGTGTACCCAGAGACAATATATCAGTTCTATATCTCTGAGTGTACCCATAGATAATATATCAGTTCTATATCTCTGAGTGTACCATAGACAATATATCAGTTCTATATCTCTGAGTGTACCCATAGATAATATATCAGTTCTATATCTATGAGTGTACCCATAGATAATATATCAGTTCTATATCTCTGAGTGTACCCAATATATCAGTTCTATATCTATGAGTGTAGCCATAGACAATATATCAGTTCTATATCTATGAGTGTATATATAGACAATATATCAGCTCTATATCTATGAGTGTAGCCATAGACAATATATCTAGATAATATATCAGTTCTATATCTATGAGTGTACCCATAGATAATATATCAGCTCTATATCTATGAGTGTAGCCATAGACAATATATCTAGATAATATATCAGTTCTATATCTATGAGTGTACCCATAGATAATATATCCGTTCTATATCTATGAGTGTACCCATAGATAATATATCAGTTCTATATCTATGAGTGTACCCATAGACAATATATCTAGATAATATATCAGTTCTATATCTATGAGTGTACCCATAGATAATATATCAGCTCTATATCTATGAGTGTAGCCATAGATAATATATCAGTTCTATATCTATGAGTGGACCAGTCAGATTGCCGCGTTCAGAGGTTATATGCCCCTTCTAGGAATTAGCCTGTATTTCTAATTGTGATTTTCATATAGACCGAGTACTTGGTATGCCACAGTTACAGCCGTATTGACTTTCTGCAGGTAGCCCTCCTTCCTCCTCCTCTTGACTCCAGTTGAAATATGTGAGCTCTCTCCGTGGTATAATTGATTGGAATTCAGTGGCTTGCAGCAGCAACACTATCGATGTTGTTAAACCTTCCTCACCAGAAACATTTTTGTCAAAACTCGCCTCTTTTTCTAGTTTTTCATTCATTTAAATGATATAGAAGGATTGATTTCCTCAGCGAGATAAATTGCTAAACTATGTCCACATTACACACAGCAGGCATACATAGCAAGCATAACTTTGCCTCTAGCAACTTCCATACTCTAACTGTGCATCCCAAATGACAACCTATTCCCTATATAGTGCACTACTTTTGACCAGAGCCCTATCAAAAGTAGTGCACTACTGCATATAGTGAATAGGGTGCCATTTGGGACCCATAGTATATCTAGATAATGGACAGATGTAAATTGTTGGCTATGTTGTGAAGATCGGTATAAACCAGCTGATTGATGAGCAGTGTTTGTTGGTAAATAATCACCAGTGTGATATGCTGGCATCATGGTTATCGCTGCCTTTCTCCTAACATAGACACAATGATAAGAGACTGACAGGCAGCTTAAAGGACAATTCCACCCCCAAACTATCTTTTGGTATTTGTTTCATTGGTCTATTGTTGACATAGTGCCAAAATGTTTTGCTTGTCAGCTATCAAGTTTTCAAGATATGTAACTTTCAAAGTAAAATCCTTCCATCATATATGATGCAAAACGCAGCATCATATGATGCAAAATGCATCATACGGGGATGATTTCTGTATTTTGAAAGTTACATATCTTGAAAACTTGATTGACAGTCTATTGTTGACATAGTGCCAAAATGTTTTGCTTGTCAGCTATCTGACAAGCAAAACATTTTGGGACTATGTCAAAAATGGACTAATCAAACAAATACCAAAAATATATTTTTGGGTGGAGTTGTCCTTTAAATAAGAATGAATGCAGCCAAAACAATAGGGTGGGTGTGTCGTTTTTGTGTGTGTGCGTGCTCGAGGGAGTCTCCCATAGCCCTAAGCTTTGTCCATTCATCACTAACCCAAGCTTCATGTTCTCTGCTACAGACTCAGGCTGCGGTGGTGTCGGAACTCTGTTTGGCCGTAAAGGGGAGATCCATTCTATGGGATTCCCAGATGCGTATCCCGGGAATCTTCACTGCTCCTGGAACATCACAGCTCCGGAAGGCTTCCTGGTCAAACTGCATGTCACAGACATGTCCGTCACGGGAGAGGCGGGCCAGTGTGGCGAAGACAAGCTTGTAGTTTCTGACAGCCTCCAGGCGCTTGGTAAGTTACAGCCTGTCCACCCAACCTGGATCCCCTGTTAATGTGTTATTATGGAGATCCAAAATGGCTCCAAATGGTGTCATAGAGGACAGACACTGTTAGTTGTTTGTTGTTGTTGTTTGGTAAACTCAAATGGACCGTCCAAATTGCTCGTCGGTCTCTATGAAAGCCCCAAAATGGCACCCAGTGTAATCTCTGACAGCCATTAGTCCATTGATAAGACAAGCCACCCACAATACCCACCTACAGTATCCAAATGCCAAAATGGCTACCAGCCCCTAGTTTCTTGTTAATAAGATGCGCCTGCCCATCCACACTATGCCAAACCCCCAAATGGCGGCAGTGGGGGCCAGGCGATAACCTATGGACCCACTCCCCCTCGTATTTCCAAAACAAGCTGTTTGTCAACTGAGACACACACATACACACAACAAACAAATCAAGTAGCAAGATACAGCAGATAAGCATATGCTGAGCAGAATGTGCCCCGTTGCTTGAAATGAAAAGGGGGGACTTTGACTCCTGGACAGAGCGCCAAGCACCAAGCTAGGCTAGTATGCTGAGTGTGCCAGTGCCTGTCTCCTGTCCTCAGGGCAGTAAAGCTGTTGATTAGGATCTCTCCCCAGAGAAGGGGTGAGGCTAGGGAACTGTAAATGTGACCTCCTTGTTATTCACATCAGAAAGCTGGAGTCTGATAGTTTTATCTCTAGCACAACACTCTGTAGCAGAGGTAGAGTGGAGACAATTACACCTGCGGTGTGTGTGTGTGTGTTGAGAGAAGTTGAGAGAAAATGGGGGACAGAAAGAAAGGAAACAGCTTTGTTTCTTTGTTAAAGAAGACATATCCCCTGGAAGACGCTGAAGTCGTAAACTCAGCATTTTAGAACCTAACACCATCCAAAGAACACTATTTAGTGCTCCCTACACCCTATTCAGTATGTTATTCAAGCTGATGTCAAAACATTTAGGATGACAGACATTTTACTCTCCTTCCGTGTGCGTGTGTGTGTGTGCGTGTGTGTGTGTGTGTGTGTGTGTGTGTGCGTGTGTGTGTGTGTGTGTGTGTGTGTGTGTGTGTGGTGTGTGTGTGTGAGCAACGGTCAGTTCCTTCCTCACCAGAGATCTCTGTCGGAGCTCTGACTGTCAGAACAGGCGCGACCCCCTGCCAGGGGGAGCAGGGCTCAGCAGGAGGGCATGGTTGGCCCCTGACTGCACACATTAAACCTAACAAGTACAGGAGCAAAACACCAGGCTGCCACACAGACAAAGGGCAATAGAAATACAGACACCTCCATTGTACGCGCTTCAGTTGGTGCTGTGTCATTTCAAAACTCTGATCTCCTTCATTTAAAAAATCTATAGTTACTGAGGTAGCGTAGGGAGTAGTAAATGTTGAAAGCGGAGGAGTATGTTTTCTGAGATGTTGTACCCTTAGACCTTTAGGTGACGTGAAACCATTTGATTGATGTGTCTTATTTTTCAAGGTTATATTTACATTATAACTAACATGTTCTTCATCGATGAGAAGACCGAAAGAAATCAGAAATCTGTCTGTTCTCTGTAATGTCTATTGAATGTCTAATGATTCCATATCTTTGCTAGACCAACATTGGTATGCATGGAAATTAACATTTGTGTATTTGAAATTCTGGTTACTACTCTTATGTTTCTATATTAGTAATAGGTCCCTCTCCCTCTCCTCCAATCCAATACTCCTAATTTCCGTTCCTTCTCCATCCCAGGCACACACTGTGGCTACGTCCTTCCCCCTGTGGTGGTCAGTGCCAATAACAAGATGTCCCTGAGCTTCCTGTCCGACTCACGTCTTTCTGACCGAGGCTTCTCTGCCAAGTGGGAGGCCGTGTATCCTGAGGACATTGCCGGTAATAATCCCAGCTTTCTCCGCTTACACACACACACACACACATTCACATTCACGTGCAAACGTGCACACATGTGAATCTGTACGCACACACACAAACACAGACACACACACACACCTGAGGCACCTTATATCGCTTAGGCAGCTCCACTACTAATAATGACCGGCCATAAAGTGAACTTTAGATTCCCAAGGCGTATTTATGACAGGAGCAACGTCATAGAATGAGAAGTATGAGTGGTAAGTACTGAGAAAGCACAGGTCAGGGTACACTGGTCAAACGAGGGAAAATGCTTTGATCATGATTATAATTGATCTATCAGAGGGCTTGACATTTCAGTTGGGAAAGGGGTGAGGAGGTCTGAAGGAGGAGTTGTTTTTTGTTAAGTCATTCATTCTGATGTGGTAGCTTTAATGTTTTCAACTGCTGTTTTACCTTACCGTTTTCTGGCGTTATACTACAGTTTTTTTTTAGTAGTTCAGACATTTCAGTTTATGGATGTCAACACCCAAGGTTTTGGGCGTCAACACCCACATTTAAAGAGATATCAATATGTATGTAAAGTGGATGTATTAAACGTTTGTCTCTGTTCCAAACTCCGCGGACCCGCTCCATCTGAGTAAACACACATACACTCCATCTTTAAATAAACAGGGAGAGCCAGATACCAGGGCTGATCGACCAGCTACATTAGGGTGTATTGCAGAGGCTTGCACTGGCTGTTTATCACTGTGACACTGTGCTTACTGCTGAGGAAATTCTACTCTGCTCTCTGGCTAATGTTGAGGAGGCTGCAGCTCATCTACTCTAATCTGTTTATATCCCGTCTGCCCACTATCATCATTCAGACACACACCCACACAAGGACGCATGCATGCACTTACACACACACACTGACCCATGAATGGGCAAACGCACACACACACATGCATACAGTATGTACACACACTAACCCCCACCTTCATTCCACAGCGATCCAGGGATGCGGAGGGGCCTCCCATGAGTTAAAAGGGGTTATTAAGTCTCAGAACTGGCCTATGAACTACAAGGCGGCCAGCGAGTGCATGTGGAGTGTGGAGGTGCCCAAAGGGAAGACCATAACTCTGACGTTCACCCACTTCGACGTGGAAGCCAAGGACATTTTCACTTCCAAATGCTTGGATAACATGGTGGCGTACGACATCTATAATGACGGAGCTGAGAGTACAAAACACAGTGAGTACAAATATGGTGATTTTAAACATTTGATTGAATAGTGCTGCAGCTAGTGTACCATCAGCACATTGTTACCCAATTTTATGAAATGTTATTTATAAATAAAATGATAGGTTACAGAGTAGTAGTAGTAGTAGCACTAGTAGTAGTAGTAGTGGTAGTAGTAGTAGTAGCAGCACTAGTAGCAGTAGTAGTAGAAGCAGTAGTAGTAGTAGTAGCACTACTAGCACTAGTCGTAGTAGTAGTGGTAGCTGTAGTAGTAGCAGTAGTAGTAGAAGCAGTAGTAGTAGTAGTACAGATGTAGCATCATAATTTGAGCCAGATTGCTATAGCAGGAAAATATTCCTGCAGCAACAGGAAATTAGAATAATTATGTGGATTATAATGAATGTATTTTTTGTAGGGGTTGATGTATTTTCCATATGGGAAAATGAAGTCTGAAATTTCAAAGTGGAAATAACAAACTTCAGAAGCCTTTTTAAACCTCCAAATACGGCTTAAATAAAGTTTTCCTGGAAAAGGCAGATCAAATTAAGATCCTACATCTGTAGCAGTAGTAGTTGTAGCAGCAGTGGCAGCAGTAGTAGTAGCAGCACTAGTAGCACTAGTAGCAGCACTAGTAGCAGCAGTAGTAGTAGCAGTAGTAGTAGTAGCAGCACTAGTAACACCAGTAGAAGCAGCACTAGTAGCAGTAGTAGCAGCACTAGTAGCAGCAGTAGTAGCAGTAGCAGTAGTAGTAGTAGTAGTAGTAGTAGCAGTAGTAGTAGCAGTAGTAGTAGTAGTAGTAGCAGTAGTATTAGCAGTAGTAGTAGTAGTAGCAGCACTAGTAGTAGTAGCAGTAGTAGCAGTAGTAGCAGCACTAGTAGTAGCAGTAGTAGTAGTAGCTGTAGTAGTAGTAGCAGTAGTAGTAGTACTATTAGTAGTAGTAGAAGTAGCAGTAGTAGCAGCGGCATTAGTAGTAGCAGTAGTAGTAGTAGTAGTAGTACTATTAGTAGTAGTAGTAGTAGAAGTAGCAGTAGTAGTATAAGCATCTGGTGTTGTTGTTTTTACTTACCAGGTCCATGGTGTGGTGACCAAACTCCCAGCCACCATCACAACTAAGGGCAACAAGTTGGTGATGCGTTTCCATACTGACTTCTTCGTGGAGGCTAAAGGTTTCAGAGCCTACTGGACTACAGACACCACCCAGCCTGTTCCCACTGAGCCCCCTATACAGCCTAACCCCTGGGACAACATCACTGTAGGTAGGTACCTAACCCTTACCCAGCCTGTTCCCACTGAGGCCCCTATACAGCCTAACCCCTGGGACAACATCACTGTAGGTAGGTACCTAACCCTTACCCAGCCTGTTCCCACTGAGGCCCCTATACAGCTGGGACAACATCACTGTAGTAGGTACCTAACCCCAAACCTTAACATCCAGCCTGTTCCCAGCCTGTTCCCACTGAGGCCCCTATACAGCCCAAACCTTAGGACCCAACCCTGTTCCTGTTCCCAGGCCCTATACAGCCTAAACCCTGGGTAGGTACCTAACAGCCTCACCCACTGAGGCCCCTATACAGCCCAAACCCCTGGACAACATCACTGGTAGGTACCTAACCCTTACCCAGCCTGTTCCCACTGAGGCCCCTATACAGCCCAACCCCTGGGACAACATCACTGTAGGTAGGTACCTAACCCTTATCCCAGCCTGTTCCCACTGAGGCCCCTATACAGCCTAACAACATCACTGTAGGTAGGTACAACCCTTATGTTCACTGAGGCCCCTATACAGCCCAAACCCTGGGACAACATCACTGTAGGTAGTACCTAACCCTTACCCAGCCTGTTCCCACTGAGGCCCCTATACAGCCCAACCTCTGGGACAACATCACTGTAGGTAGGTACCTAACCCTTATGTTCCCACTGAGGCCCCTATACAGCCTAACCCCTGGGACAACATCACTGTACCCTAACCCTTACCCAGCCTGTTCCCACTGAGGCCCCTATACAGCCCAAACCTTAGGACAACATCACTGTAGGTAGGTACCTAACCCTTACCCAGCCTGTTCCCACTGAGGCCCCTATACAGCCCAAACCTTAGGACAACATCACTGTAAGTATGTACAGTGCCTTATACAGCCCAAACCTTAGAAACATCACTGTATTCAGATCCCTTTACGTTTTCAGCATGTTGCTACGTTTACAGCCCTAAGCCTGTTCCCACTGAGCCCCTATACAGCCCAAACCTTCTAAAATTGATTGATTAAATGTATTTAAAAAAATCCTCACCAATCTACATACAATACCCCATAATAACAAAGTGAAAACAGGTTTTGAGAATTTTTGCAAATGTATAAAATATAGAAATAAACCCTTTGCTATGAGACAAGAAATTGAGCTCAGGTGCATCATGTTTCCATTGATCATCCTTGAGATGTTTCTACAACTTGATTTGGAGTTCACCTGTGGTAAAATCAATTGATTGGACATGATTTGGAAAGGCACACACCTGTCTATATTCCACAGAACTAAGCCATGAGGTCAAAGGAATTGTCTGTAGAGCGCCGATACAGGTTTGTGTCGAGGCTCAGCTCTGGGGAAGGGTACTAAAACATTTCTGCAGTTTTGAAGTTCCCTAAGAACACAGTGGCCTCATCATTCTTAAATGGATGAAGTTTGGAACCAAATCAAATCAAATCAAATTTATTCATATAGCCCTTCGTACATCAGCTGATATCTCAAAGTGCTGTACAGAAACCCAGCCTAAAACCCCAAACAGCAAGCAATGCAGGTGTAGAAGCACGGTGGCTAGGAAAAACTCTCTAGAAAGGCCAAAACCTAGGAAGAAACCTAGAGAGAAACCAGGCTATGAGGGGTGGCCAGTCCTCTTCTGGCTGTGCCGGGTGGAGATTATAACAGAACATGTTCAAATGTTCATGAATGACCAGCATGGTCAAATAATAGGTCTGGGACAGGTAGCACGTCCGGTGAACAGGTCAGGATTCCATAGCCGCAGGCAGAACAGTTGAAACTGGAGCAGCAGCACGGCCAGGTGGACTGGGGACAGTAAGGAGTCATCTTCCCAGATAGTCCTGAGGCATGGTCCTAGGGCTCAGGTCCTCTGAGAGAGAGAAAGAAAGAGAGAAAGAGAGAATTAGAGAGAGCATACTTAAATTCATACAGGACACCGGATAAGACAGGAGAAGTACTCCAGATATAACAAACTGACCCTAGCCCCCCGACACAAACTACTGCAGCATAAATACTGGCTGAGACAGGAGGGGTCAGGAGACACTGTGGCCCCATCTGATGATACCCCCAGACCGGGCCAAACAGGAAGGATATAACCCCACCCACTTTGCCAAAGCACAGCCCCCACACCACTAGAGGGATATCTTCAACCACCAACTTTCTATCCTGAGACAAGTTCGAGTATAGCCCACAAAGATCTCCGCCACGGCATAACCCAAGGGGGTGCCAACCCAGACAGGAAGATCACATCAGTGACTCAACCCACTCAAGTGACGCACCCCTCCTAGGGACGGCACAAAAGAGTACCAGTAAGCCAGTGACTCAGCCCCTGTAATAGGGTTAGAGGCAGAGAATCCCAGTGGAAAGAGGGGAACCGGCCAGGCAGAGACAGCAAGGGCGGTTCGTTGCTCCAGAGCCTTTCCGTTCACCTTCACACTCCTGGGACAGACTACACTCAATCATATGACACACTGAAGAGATGAGTCTTCAGTAAAGACTTAAAGGTTGAGACTGAGTCTGTGTCTCTCACATGGGTAGGCAGACCATTCCATAAAAATGGAGGTCTATAGGAGAAAGCTCTGCCTCCAGCTGTTTGCTTAGAAATTCTAGAGACAATTAGGAGGCCTGCGTCTTGTGAGCGTAGAGTATGTGTAGGTATGTACGGCAGGACCAAATCAGAGAGATAGGTAGGAGCAAGACCATGTGTAATGCTTTGTAGGTTAGCAGTAAAACCTTGAAATCAGCCCTTCCTTGACAGGAAGCCAGTGTAGGGAGGCTAGCACTGGAGTAATATGATCAAATTTTGGGGTTCTAGTCAGGATTCTAGCAGCCGTATTTAGCACTAACTGAAGTTTATTTAGTGCTTTATCCGGGTAGCCGGAAAGTAGAGCATTGCAGTAGTCTAACCTAGAAGTAACAAAATCATGGATTAATTTTTCTGCATCATTTTTGGACAGAAGGTTTCTGATTTTTGCAATGTTACGTAGATGGAAAAAAGCTGTCCTTGAAACAGTTTTGATATGTTCGTCAAAAGAGAGATCAGGGAGGGACGACGAGGTCCTTCACAGTTTTATTTGAGACGACTGTACAACCATTAAGATTAATTGTCAGATTCAACAGAAGATCTCTTTGTTTCTTGGGACCTAGAACAAGCATCTCTGTTTTGTCCGAGTTTAAAAGTAGAAAGTTTGCAGCCATCCACTTCCTTATGTCTGAAACACAAGCTTCTAGCGGATGACACAGCTGTGTGTCATTCGCATAGCAGTGAAAGTTAACATTAGGTTTTCGAATGACATCCCTAAGAGGTAAAATATATAGTGAAAACAATAGTGGTCCTAAAACGGAACCTTGAGGAACACCGAAATTTAGAGTTGATTTGTCAGAGGCCAAACCATTCACAGAGACAAACTGATATCTTTCCGACAGATAAGATCTAAACCAGGCCAGAACTTGTCCGTGTAGACCAATTTGGGTTTCCAATCTCTCCAAAAGAATGTGGTGATCGATGGTATCAAAAGCAGCACTAAGGAGCACGAGGACAGATGCAGAGCCTCGGTCTGATGCCATTAAATGTACTAAAGCACTTGAGTGTCTCTCTTGATCCTAGGTCCTGGCAGAGTTGTGCAGACTCAGGACAACTGAGCTTTGAAGGAATAGGCAGATTTAAAGAGGAGTCCGTAATTTGCTTTCTAATAATCATGATCTTTTCCTCAAAGAAGTTCATGAACTAATTACAGTATCAGTATCATGCTGTGGGGATGTTTTTTAGCGGCAGGGACTGGGAGACTAGTCAGGATTGAGGGAAAGATGAATGGATACAGAGAGATCCTTGATGAAAACCTGCGCAAGAGCGCTCAGGACCTCAGACTGGGGTGAACGTTCACCCTCCAACAGGACAACGACCCTAAGACCATGTAACGCCCCCCAAAAGCCCTTCAGTCTGTAGAGTACAGTAGAATCCTGGCTTTATTTCAGCTGATCTGTCTGTGATCACAGTAGAATCCTGTGTTTTTTTCTGCTGATCCATTTGGTTCAATTCTCCGTGCCCAGATGTGTAGTGCCCAGATGTGTAGTGCCCAGATGTGTAGTAAAACTAGATTATTTGGTGGAGCTGTAAACACTGTGGTACATTCCAAATGGCACCATATTCTCTATAGTGCATTGCTTTTGACCAGAGCCCAGTAGGGTTCCAGTCAAAATTAGTATACTATTATCTGTATAGGGAATAGGGTGCCATTTTAGGATGCAGACAGTGTAGTATGAAGTGCCCGTAGTGCAGCAGTTGCCCTCTGGTTGTCTCTTACCCTTTGCCCCATTCTTTACCCTTTGATGGGCCCCAGGTGGCCGGGCCCCTGCCAAGCCAATTGCTGAAATCGAGTTTTACAGATGGACTGTGCATCGTGCTGCCTCGGGTGGGGGGAGGGGGGGGGGGTTCTGGTCGGGCACAGCCGAGAGGAGAGGAAAGGAATAGGAGAGGAGAGGGGAGGAGATGACTGAGGGAAAAATTCTTACTGCTATCAAAACAATAACCCTATAGTCTTATCACTGATGTCAGATAAGATAACAACTGTTCTGTCCTTTACTCTAGCATGGCCAACCACATGTGGCAAACCCACCATTCCCCCCACCATCCACACCCGCATAGTCAATGGAGAGCCAGCCAACCCTCACTCCTGGCCCTGGCAGGTGTCCATGCAGGTGAGACACTGTCTGTCTAAACTCTATTTAGGGTAATTTAGATCCATCAAACACTGTTATTCTAGAATCAAATCCAAAATGGCTGCCTGGTTGCCAACATGTCTTAGGCATATACCCAGAACCAAGTCACGTGATTATGCATCAGGGAACATCACAAATGTGTCAACTTTTTCACAACAACAAGTGAATTAATTTACTCAACATTTCATCTCTCAAGGGCAATATCACCAATAGGTTTTGAATGAGATTCTCTGTTATCATGATGTAGCTACACTAGTCACAGAGACAAGACTTCTTTCAGTTGGGACATGTTGGTTAATTGACATCATCATTACATGGGTCGGATTACACACACACCCTGAGACTGCACACGCGCACACACACACACACACACACACATACACACACACACACTGCTAATAAAACTTAATGAGAAGGGTCCCTTCAACTCAACCCCATCATTATTTAAAACATCTTTGATTATATCAGAGGCATCGTCGTACCATATGCTTGTTTGTGCGTGTGTGTGGTTGTGTGTTTGCGTACTGTCTGACCCACAGATTTGGCCTTTAGAAGACAAATAGGCACGACTGGCTCACAATTGAAGGAATAGTTCAAACAAATTACATATTGGTTTCCTTGCCCTGTGAGCAGTTTAGGGACATAGCATGGATTGCTATCTTACCTTGTCCATAGACTGCTTACAGGCTAAGGAAACCAACATGTCATTGAATAATTTGGGTGATCTATCACTTTAAAAGCTGATGTTTAATTTTACCCAGGTTTGGCCTAGCAGTCAGGAGACGCCCAAGTTCTTCCACACCTGCGGAGGAACTCTCATCCATAAGAACTGGGTCATGTCAGCTGCCCATTGCTTCATACGGTGAATGAAATACAGGTTCAGTCCCAAATGGCGCCCTGTTTAGGGCACTACTTTTGACCAGGACCTATAGGGAATAGGGTGCCATTTGAGACGCATAGGCCCTGGTCAAAAGTAGTGAAATATATAGGGAAAAGGGTGCCATTTGGGACGTAGACACAGAGGCAGAATTACTAGAACAGACATTCTCATTCAAGTCAATGGTCCATTCCGTGTTGGGCGGTAATTCTATTCCTATAAATGTGCACTCCCCTCAACTGTGTCACAGGTACATATCACCGTACATGTAGGCCAGCATATCCCTATGGTGTGCACAAAACAAGACGATTTTGGCATACATGTTTACCTTTTGAGATTTTAAAATGTACCTTTTACATTTGATTGAGCTGACACAGTGGTGTGAAATGTACCCAATGGTCATACTTAAGTAAATGTAAAAATAACTTAATAGAAAATGACTCAAGTAAAAGTGAAAGTCACCCAGTAAAATATTACTTGAGTAAAAGTCTAAAAGTATTTGGTTTTAAATGTACTTAAGTATCAAAAGTAAATGTAATTGCTAAAATATATTTAAGTATCAAAAGAAAAAGTAAAAGTATTACATAATTTTACATTCCTAATATTAAGCGAACCAGACAGCACGATTTTCTTATTGTAGAGTGCCAGGGCACACTACAAAACTCATTTGCATTTGTGTTTAGTGAGTCTGCCAGATAAGAGGCAGTAATGATGACCAGGGATGTTTTCTTGATGTGCTTGAATTGGAAAATGTTCCTACCCTGCTGCTAAGCATTCGGAATGTAACAAGTACTTTTGGGTGTCAAGGAAAATGTATGGATTAAAAAGTACATTATTTTCTTTAGGAATGCAGTGGAGTAAAACTAAAAGTTGTCCAAAAAAATCTATAGTAAAGGTACAGCTACCCCAAAAAAACGACTTATGTAGTACTTGGGACTTGAAAGTATTTTTACTGAGGTACTTTACACCACTGAGCTGACATTACGTAATATTGTTCTGTGTCGTGTGAAGTAAACAAAACAGAAAAGTATTTTTAGACCATGAAAGTTGAGAAATTGTCCCTCCCCGTGTCTGGAGCCTATTATCGTAATGCAGACAGGCAGTTCTTTGGGACGCCTATGCCTCTGTCTGTCACAACCATTACCAAGGTCCTTATCTAAGACTTGTTACAGGGCTGGTGCTGGGTCTTGTTACTCCAATGAATGTCTCCAACTGTGTATAATGACCCACAGAGTTAATTCTGCCCTGTCACAGAGAACCATGCTGATAGATAGGAATTGATGGTATGCTGCTACTGCCAGCGAACTCTGTACACTGTAGGTTTTTCTGTCAGTTGGTGGTTGGTTTTGTACATAGAAATAGATCCTTTAAAGTGTATATTCCCAAGTCAAATCATTCAATTTCTATGATGTAGTTATGGGTGATTATGTTAGGGAGGATGTCTGCATCAGTGTGTGTGTGTTTATACAATGAGTGCAATAAACATTAGGATCTATGTGACTCTCACTCTCTCCAGGTACGCTGACGAGCTCCAGCGCTGGAAAATGTGCCTGGGCAAACACAACCGGACGTTCACAGAAGACCCGGAGCGGTGCTTCGGCGTGACAGGCATCTACCGCCATGAGGGCTTCAAGTACCCCAAGTTGCCCACGGTGGAGTTCGACATCGCCCTCGTCAGGCTGGGTGGGGAAGTGACCCCCAGCGATCAGATCTCCTACTCCTGCCTGCCCTCCCTGGAGGAGGTCCTGGAGGAGGGCAAGAAGTGTTACGCCACCGGCTGGGGAGATGAGACTGGCGAGGGGTTTGGGACGTCCACGATTTGCTGTGACCTCTTTAGTCTCATATGAGGATTTGGATGAGTCCCAGAATCCACTCTATTCCCTATATAGAGCCCTATGGGCCCTGGTCAAAAGTAGCACAGTGCATAGGTAATAGGGTGCCAGTTGGGACACAGACGTTGTGTAGTGAACATACAATCAATGCTATGCCATCGGCTGTGGAGATGAAGACTGGTGAGGGCTTGAGATGGTTTGTGATGTCTGCCATTTATTGTGACTCCTATTGGAGGACACCATGATATTGGAGGGGTAGCCCAGACCAGCGCCTATCAACCCAACACCTTATGCTGTGATCCAAATCTCTTGACGAGGTTGCTAGGGGTTGGGTTAAGGGTGCTACAATATGCATTGTGTAGATAAGTGGGATACAGTCAGAGCAAGGATTGTGACCTAATTTTGCTGTCAGAAAAAAACATATGACTCTTCCCTTCCACAAATATATACAATCACGTACAAGTTACAACAAAATACAACAATCCATCCAACCACCATAATTCATTCCTTGACCAGTTTTCCTATTTCCATACTGCAAATCCTGGTTCCAGTTCTTCCGGTGCTTTCACCCCCTCTGTTGGTTAACAATTGAAAATACATCCACTGAATTTCAACGTTGATCTCGCTGTATATGTCTTTGGCTGCGTTCACACAGGCAGCCCAATTCTGTTATTTTTTTGGTTCACTAATTGGTCTTTTGACCAATCACATCAGATCTTTTCAAATCAGATCTTTTTCAGAGCTGATCTGATACCAACTAGTGAAAAAAAGATCGCAATTGGGCTGCCTGTGTAAACACAGCCTTTGTTTTCTATGAAAAAGCATCTAAAAAGGATTAGTCTAAAATAAATGTCAAGCACTATCAGTTGATAACAGTAAATTAACTGGAAATCATTTATTTTTTATCAGACACTCATTTATTTTTTTTTAATCAGGTGATTCCATGAATGCCAAAGTATCTGAGGACCAAACAATAAATTAACCAGTTCTATCTTTTTTAATCAGGTGATTCCATGAATGCCAAAGTATCTGAGGACCAAACAATAAATTAACCAGTTCTATCTTTTTTAATCAGGTGATTCCATGAATGCCAAAGTGGCTGAGACCCTGAACCAGGTGGCCCTGCCGGTGGTGCCCTTCAACACCTGTAAGAAGATGGACTACTGGTGGTTCCAGGTCAAGACCTCCATGATCTGCATGGGCTACACCTTGCCTGACGAGCTCAAGTCTGTCTGTCAGGTACTCAAGTGGGATATATACCCGCATAGTATTATACTGTATAATTCAAAAACTTATCCATTGACTTATGCAGTGATTACATGATACAAAAAAATGATTTGATTAATTTTGTCATGGTTGTGTTGATGATGTCATCAATATGAAGTGCTGTTGACCATCATCATGTGACACAGGGGGATTCGGGCGGTCCCCTGGTGTGCCAGGACTCTGCCAACGCTCCCTGGGAGGTGCACGGCATCACCAGCTTTGGTCCCAATGGCTGCATCATGGACCCCTTTGTTCATTTAACCCCTGGAGGCAAGTCATGTTAGGTTAAATAAACAAACTTCAAGTTTATTTACAATGACATCCTACCCCAGGCAAACCCTAACGACGATTGGCCAATTGTGCGCCGCCCTATGGGACTCCCAATCACGGCCAGTTGTGATACAGCCTGGAATCGAACCAGGCTCTGTAGTGACACCTCTAGCACTGAGATGCAGTGCCTTAGACCGCTCTGCCACTCGAGAACTGGTTCCAACCGGTCTAAATCGGTTTCTAATATCAAGCTTTTGGGTTGATTTGGAGTAGAGTGACATCTTTTTTTCTGCTCCTTTCTCTCTCTTTCCCTCTCTCTTTCCGACTCCCCTCTTTCTCTCTTTGTCCCTTCCTGTCCTCCCTTCAACTTACTTCCCATCCCCTTTCCTCCTCTCTTTGTAGCATCTGGCTGCGGCGGGCCAAAGGACATGGCTGGCGAGAGCGGCGTGTTGTCCAGCATGGGGCACCCGGGCAGCTACAGTAACGGTGCCCACTGCCAGTGGCACATCAAGGTGCCCGACGGTAAACTGGTCCACCTGCACTTCCACAACTTCTCCCTGGAGGACACCCAGCTGTGTCTCAACGACAAGGTCACCATCAACGACAGCTTAGCCAGCCTAGGTAATACAGCCGTATGTAAGGGTCTTTGGTGTGTGTGGGAGGAGGGGGCGTGGGTGATATGGGGTGTGTGTGTATGTATGTGGCTTGCGTGAGCACACACACCCTGTCTGACGATTAATTTGCGGGGTCACTTGTGTCTGATAAATGAGATTACTGTGTGCTTTATTGTGTCTCACCTCAAACACGTCAATGACATTACTTTCCAATATGATTAAGAGTAAATTACATTTCAGAGTCAAGTTGTTTGCTCTGGCAGCCGTACAACTGACTGGAAGGCAAGATGAAACACTGTGACAAGAAAGCTGTAACAGAGAATGCTCTTGTCTCTTCAACAACTGATATGCTTTGTCAGCCAGGACACGTATTGATGGACTTGATAATAGGCTAGTTGAATATCATTAATCACAGTAGACAGATTACTGTCGTTATCATAATGACAGTTGTAGATTAAGGCCCAGGAGACTATGTTTGCACAAAAAGATTCAGCCAACAATGTTTGATTAGCCTTTGAAACCCTTGATTTGTCTCATATCAGAAGAAAGATCTTGCTTCTCTCTATCCTGTCAGTACATAAGAAGGAGAGGAGACCAATTAAGTGATGCACTGCATGCCTCCTTATGACCCCTTAATGTATCTTTATAACCTCACCACGTCACCTTATAACCTCCTTATGTCTCCTTGGTGGGTACCTACTGCAGTCACATTCCCCCTCAGGACCTAGTGAGTATCGGTGACAGACTGAGCCTCTATTTCACCTCCAACAACAAGGTGGTGGACACCGGCTTCAGGGCCTCCTGGAAGGCTGTGGACCCCAGCCAGGGTGAGTGGAGCTGGGCTTCAGGGCCTCCTGGAAGGCTGTGGACCCCAGCCAGGGTGAATGGAGCTGGGCTTCAGGGCCTCCTGGAAGGCTGTGGACCCCAGCCAGGGTGAGTGGAGCTGGGCTTCAGGGCCTCCTGGAAGGCTCTGGACCCCAGCCAGGGTGAGTGGAGCTGGGCTTCAGGGCCTCCTGGAAGGCTGTGGACCCCAGCCAGGGTGAGTGGAGCTGGGCTTCAGGGCCTCCTGGAAGGCTGTGGACCCCAGCCAGGGTGAGTGGAGCTGGGCTTCAGGGCCTCCTGGAAGGCTGTGGACCCCAGCCAGGGTGAGTGGAGCTGGGCTTCAGGGCCTCCTGGAAGGCTGTGGACCCCAGCCAGGGTGAGTGGAGCTGGGCAGGGCCTCCTGGAAGGCTCTGGACCCCAGCCAGGGTGGGGCCTGGAGGCTGGGACCCCAGCCAGGGGAGTGGGCTGGGCTTCAGGGCCTCCTGGAAGGCTGTGGACCCCAGCCAGGGGAGTGGAGCTGGGCTTCAGGGCCTCCTGGAAGGCTGTGGACCCCAGCCAGGGGAGTGGAGCTGGGGCTTCAGGGCCTCCTGGAAGGCTGTGGACCCCAGCCAGGGGGAGTGGAGCTGGGCTTCAGGGCCTCCTGGAAGGCTGTGGACCCCAGCCAGAGGGAGTGGAGCTGGGCTTCAGGGCCTCCTGGAAGGCTGTGGACCCCAGCCAGGGGAGTGGAGCTGGGCTTCAGGGCCTCCTGGAAGGCTGTGAACCCCAGCCAGTTCCTTGTGGAAGAAGCCTCTAAGCACAGTTCTAGGATCAGCACCTTTAGCAACCCTCCTAATGTGAACATTCACCATATGGGCCATGGCGGAATACATATCTGACTTCAGATCACTGCTTAGGCACACCTTCAGTTTCACCACTAAGCCTAACAACAACATTTTTGTTGTTGAATTTTTACCCCTTTTTCTCCCCAATTTCGTGGTATCCAATTATTAGTAGCTATATTGTCTCATCGCTACAACTCCCATATGGGCTCGGGAGAGACGAAGGTCGAAAGTCATGTGTCCGCCGAAACACAACCCAACCAAGCCGCACTGCTTCTTAACACAGCACGCATCCAACCCGGAAGCCAGCCGCACCAATGTGTCGGAGGAAACACCGTGCACCTGGCGACCCTGGTTAGTGCGCACTGCACCCGGCCTGCCACAAGAGTCGCTGGTGCGCGATGAGATAAGGATATCCCTACCGGCCAAACCCTCCCTAAACCGGACGACGCTAGGCCAATTGTACGTCGCCCCACGGACCTCCCAGTCACGACCGGCTGCGACATAGCCTGGGCGCGAACCCAGAGCGCTGCGATGCAGTGCCCTAGACCACTGCGCCACCTGGGAGGCCAGCCTAACATTCTTATGGATTTACACAAAGTCTTTACACACAGACTCTCCCTACCCTCCTCTCTCCCACTTCCCCCTACAGCTTCATGTGGAGGTGTCTTCAGCAGTGAGCAGGGAGAACTCACCTCTCCCAACTGGCCTAACAACTACCTAGACCAGGCTGTGTGTACCTGGCGTATCTCCATCCCCTCAGCTTTGAACATCCACATTGTCTTCACCCATTTTGAGGTGCAGGCCGTGAACCAGCTGGGACAGTGTGTGGACTACGTAGAGATCTACGGTGGAGCAGGGTTGACCTCACAAGGTTGGTACCATAGCGATAACACAATAGAGATGCCATTAAAATAGAATTCATAGAGGATATTTTGTTGGATTTCTGCGAACTGCTGTGGATTCAAGTTACAAATTGTAATTTTTTCAAGGGTGCATTACTTTGATCAATGTAACTAAGTACAGTACATGTGATAAATCTACATTACTTCAATAATACTTTTCTTATTTGTGATTTGTTACCTGTGCAGATCGCTTCTGTGGTTTTGCGCCGCCCGCTGAGGTTACTGTCGTCGGCAACACGGCTGTGGTCCGTTTCCTCAGCAACAAAGCCAATGTGGAGAAGGGTTTCCGTGGTTACTGGACCACTGATCCCAACTTGTTCCCCACTCTGCCTCCCCCTCCCGCTAACCCATGGGACAACATCACTATCAGTAAGTACAACCACTGGTTAAGCACAGATCGAGGATCAGATTACCCTGACGCAAATCCTAACATGAACCATTATGGGGAATAAAAACATCTGACCTTAGATCTGTGGCAAATGCAGATTGAAGACCATTTTACTGAGAATGTGTTTTTCTATGATTGTGTTTTGCTTTTCGTGTATTGATGTGAATATTGATGTGAATATTGATGTGAATATTGATGTGAATATTGATGTGTGTATTGATGTGTATACAGGGCTCATCTTTAAAAGTGACCTTGGTCTCAGCATGACTCTCTGTCAAAACTAAACTAAAAATGGCCAACTTCTACCTTCTCATGGGAAGTTCATCTGGACAACTGCTATGTTTACCACAGAGACATTGTCTCTAGGTACATGAATTGGAGCCTTGCCAGCTCAACCAGACTTCAGTTATAAGTCCCTTTCCAACAGCAAGGTGACATTTCCCACTGACTGACACTTTGAAAAGACTTTCATGAGTACTTTTTTATTAAGTGTATATTGACCTGTCTCTCTTCTTCCTATAGGCTGGCCTGAGACGTGTGGCAGCCCTGCTGTACCCCCCAGTAGTGCCACCTTGAGAGTGGTCAACGGGGTAGAGGCTGTGCCCCACTCCTGGCCCTGGCAAGTCTCCATGCAGGTGAGGCCTGGGTTAGTGTGTATGTGTGTGTGTGTGTGTGTGCAACCGCGTATGTGCAGGACTTATTTGCAACTAGTGCCTACATGCATGTGTGTGCGTGTAATCATGTATGTTGATGAATCTCTCTCTCCTCAGGCCAGTCCGTTTAATCCCATCCCCTACATGCATGGCTGTGGAGGCTCCCTGATCCACAAGCAATGGGTCCTGACGGCCGCTCACTGCTTCATGGCGTAAGCACACACACACCTCACATTAACACAATATTCTATCCAATCCCAAAATGTGAGTAACAAGTAATAATAGAAACTCCCTTTAACTTTCTAACCTTAACCAAAAATCCCTTCTCCACCGACCCCATCCAGGCCTCTGGGTAACCCCACCTATTGGCGCATGTGTCTGGGTAAACACCACATGAACTCATCCCGGGACCTCCCTTCCCATGAGGCCTGCTACACGGTGAACAGCATTTGAATGTTTATTTATTGAGATATAAAAGCTTGTAATATCTAAGTATGAACTGTAATGTGATGTGTCTCTTTCTGTATTGTTATTGTTTTTTATCTCCTTCATTCTTATTGATTGACTGTAAAGTAGGTGGCGATTCTTATTGATTGACTGTAAAGTAGGTGGCGATTCTTTTATTTTCTTCTTCTAAATAAAGTTTCATTTGATTTGATTTCTTTGACTCCAGGTGGATTTGATTTGATCATCAGGCACAAGGGCTTCGTGTACGAGCAGGACAAGACGGACATCACTAACGACATCGCCCTGGTGCATTTGAGCTCTGAAGTCAACATGACCAGGGAGATTAGTCCCGTGTGTCTGCCGGCGCTCGGCGCCCTGATGCCTGCTGGGAAACCCTGCTACGTCACGGGGTGGGGCGACGAGAAAGGTATGTTTTTTGTTAATGGTTTTAAGGAATAGTAGTTCATCAATAGGCAGACTCGTAGGTGCACATACAGACACACACCCTTGCAATTCAGATACATGACACACCACTTCAAATACACATTTGAAAATACACCATTTAAATACACGGCACATATTGCATAGCAATACCTAGCTCTGCTGAGACTAAACATTTAACTATTTTATGATGCTATCACATCAGCAGCCCCAAAGAACCTCTCCTCAAACTGACATTGATAGCTCCACCCATCTCACACAGCTCAGGGCATTCAAATCAAATCAAATCCAAAAGTTTATTTGTCACGTGCGCTGAATATAACAGGTGAAATGCTTACTTACAGGCTCTAACCAATAGTGCAAAAAAGGTATTAGGTGAACAATCGGTAGGTAAATAAATAAAACAACAGTAAAAAGACAGGCTATAAAAGTAGCGAGGCTATAAAAGTAGCGAGGCTACATACAGACACCGGTTAGTCAGGCTGATTGAGGTATATGTTCATGTAGATATTGTTAAAGTGACTATGCATATATGATGAACAGAGAGTAGCAGTAGCGTAAAAGAGGGGTTGACAGGTGGTGGGTGGGACACAATGCAGATAGCCCGGTTAGCCAATGTGCGGGAGCACTGGTTGGTCGGCCCAATTGAAGTAGTAAGTACATGAATGTATAGTTAAAGTGACTGTGCATATATGATAAACAGAAAGTAGCAGCAGCGTAAAAAGAGGGGTTGGGGGCACACAATGCAAATAGTCCGGGTAGCCATTTGATTACCTGTTCAGGAGTCTTATGGCTTGGGGATAAAAACTGTTGAGAAGCCTTTTTGTCCTAGACTTGCCAGGGGGAATAGGCCTTGTCGTGCCCTCTTCATGACTGTCTTGTGTTCGGACCATTCTAGTTTGTTGTTGATGTGGACACCAAGGAACTTGAAGCTCTCAACCTGCTCCACTACAGCCCCGTCGATGAGAATGGGGGCGTGCTCGGTCCTCCTTTTCCTGTAGTCCACAATAATCTCCTTAGTCTTGGTTACGTTGAGGGATAGGTTGTTATTCTGGCACCACCTGGCCAGGTCTCTGACTTCCTCCCTATAGGCTGTCTCGTCGTTGTCGGTGATCAGGCCTACCACTGTTGTGTCATCTGCAAACTTAATGATGGTGTTGGAGTCATGCCTGGCCATGCAGTCGTGGGTGAACAGGGAGTACAGGAGGGGACTGAGCACGTGCACCTGGGGAGCTCCAATGTTGAGGATCAGCGTGGCAGATGTGTTGCTACCTACCCTCACCACCTGGGGTGGGGGGGGGTCAGGAAGTCCAGGATCCAGTTGCAGAGGGAGGTGTTTAGTCCCAGGATCCTTAGCTTAGTGATGAGCTTTGACGGTACTAGGGTGTTGAACGCTGAGCTGTAGTCAATTAATAGATTTCCTCGCATTGGAGGGATTATAAGCAGGCTACAATATTCATGCAAAGCCTGGTGTTGGCTGACTGGGTGTGTCATGTTCTTTTCAGGGCTGATAAAGTTTTCATGAGGCCAGGTGGCACTCCACAGCACTGACACCACATATAGAGTCTGAATAAACTCAGCACAGCATTGACACCACGTATAGAGTCTGAATCAACTCAGCACAGCATTGACACCACGTATAGAGTCTGAATCAACTCCGCACACTATTGACACCACGTATAGAGTCTGAATCAACTCAGCACTGCAGCAGATGACCCCAGAGAGAGACAAAGAAAGCACTCAACCCCTCACACTGTGACAAGGCAGTGACACACACAATGCTATATCTGACTCTAACATCTTCTGTTCTGTATCTGTCTGAGCTCCCATTGACTCTCAGTGATTACTCTAGTATAGGACTATAACATAGCTAGTAGACATACTGGATATCCATACATCAGTCATGTATAGAGATACAAGGAAGAGTGATATGTTAAGGCTATTCATAACGGGTTCAATGAGGATAGCGAGGCTTGCAAGCTAAGAAGCTAGCTAGCATGGCGACCATGTGATCATGTCCATGTTGAATTATACAGCAGTTGTAATGGTCATTATAGACATTTGCATGGGGAACATTACATGGGCATGCCTGTCTAGCCACTCCCCTAACTTGCCGGCCCTCCCCTTGCTCCCATCTCTCTCCAGGTAGCCTCTTCCCTGTTGTATCTAAGAAGTTGAACCAGGCAGCCCTGCCCATCGTCCCCTTCGCCACCTGCAGTAAGCCAGCCTACTGGTGGGACACCCTGAGACCCTCTATGATCTGTGCCGGATACGAGTCTCCAGACGAGCTCAAGTCAGCCTGCCAGGTAGACTACGGACCCCTACCCAGCTACAGTGCCTCGTTTTGGGCAAGGGGAGGAACCGAGAGAGCCTGGTGGTACAACCTATTACCCAGAGAGTGGCTCGTTTTACGCTAGGAGAGGTTGGGAGAAGGCCTGGTTGTTCAACCCAACTAACCAGCTTTAGTGCTTAGTTTTGGGGTAGGTTATGGGGGTTGGCTGGTTGTATCACCTTGGCTTCGAAGAGACCAAGAGGCTTGTTATTATATTACACAATGATAATACAGTCCGGTGGTTTCTCCTGATTGGAATGCATTATGTAACACAGCACATAGCATTTGTTTGTGATCAGGCAGCCTTGATAATGGTTTAATTAGTTTGTTGTTGTGTTGGGACAGAGGACAAAGAGCATAGGAACTACATAGTTGTCTGTCATAATGAGGTCCATATGAATGACAGCAGTGTGAGTCTTTGACCTCCACGTGCTGCTATGTACACTGCTCAAAAAAATAAAGGGAACAGTAAAATAACACATCCTAGATCTGAATAAATGAAATATTCTTATTAAATACTTTTTCTTTACATAGTTGAATGTGCTGATGTAACGGATGTGAAACGGATAACTTAGTTAGCGGTGCGCGCTAAACAGCATTTCAATCAGTGACATCACTTGCTCTGAGACCTTGAAGTAGTAGTTTTTGTGGAGCGATGGGTAACGATGCTTCGTGGGTGACTGTTGTTGATGTGTGCAGAGGGTCCCTGGTTCGCGCCCGGGTATGGGCGAGGGGACGGTCTAAAGTTATACTGTTACACTGACAACAAAATCACACAAAAATGATCAATGGAAAATCAAATTTATCAACCCATGGAGGTCTGGATTTGGAGTCACACTCAAAATTAAAGTGGAAAACCTCACTACAGGCTGATCCAACTTTGATGTAATGTCCTTAAAACAAGTCAAAATGAGGCTCAGTAGTGTGTGTGGCCTCCACGTGCCTGTATGACCTCCCTACAACGCCTGGGCATGCTTCTGATGAGGTGGTGGATGGTCTCCTGAGGGATCTCCTCCCAGACCTGGAATAAAGCATCCGCCAACTCCTGGACAGTCTGTGGTGCAACGTGGTGTTGGTGCGTGGAACGAGTCATGATGTCCCAGATGTGCTCAATTGGATTCAGGTCTGGGGAACGGGCGGGCCAGTCCATAGCACCAATGCCTTCCTCTTGCAGGAACTGCTGATACACTCCAGCCACATGAGGTCTAGCATTGTCTTGCATTAGGAGGAACCCGACCGCACCAGCATATGGTCTCACAAGGGGTCTGAGGATCTCATCTCGGTACCTAATGGTAGTCAGGCTACCTCTGGCGAGCACATGGAGGGCTGTGCGGCCCCCCAAAGAAATGCCACCCCACACCATGACTGACCCACCGCCAAACCGGTCATGCTGGAGGATATTGCAAGCAGCAGAACGTTCTCCACCACGTCTCCAGACTCTGTCATGTCTGTCACGTGCTCAGTGTGAACCTGCTTTCATCTGTGAAGAGCACAGGGCGCCAGTGGCAAATTTGCCAATCTTGGTGTTCTCTGGCCAATGCCAAACGTCCTGCACGGTGTTGGGCTGTAAGCACAACCCCCACCTATGGATGTCAGGCCCTCATACCACCCTCATGGAGTCTGTTTCTGACCGTTTGAGCAGACACATGCACATTTGTGGCCTGCTGGAGGTCATTTTGCAGGGCTCTGGCAGTGCTCCTCCTGCTCCTCCTTGCACAAAGGCGGAGGTAGCGGTCCTGCTGCTGGGTTGTTGCCCTCCTACGGCCTCCTCCACATCTCCTGATGTACTGGCCTCTCTCCTGGTAGCGCCTCCATGCTCTGGACACTACGCTGACAGACACAGCAAACCTTCTTGCCACAGCTCGCATTGATGTTCCATCCTGGATGAGCTGCACTACCTGAGCCACTTGTGTGGGTTGTAGACTCCGTCTCATGCTACCACTAGAGTGAAAGCACCGCCAGCATTTAAAAGTGACCAAAACATCAGCCAGGAAGCATAGGAACTGAGAAGTGGTCTGTTGTCCCCACCTGCAGAACCACTCCTTTATTGGGGGTGTCTTGCTAATTGCCTATAATTTCCACCTGTTGTCTATTCCATTTGCACAACAGCATGTTGAATTTATTGTCAATCAGTGTTGCTTCCTAAGTGGACAGTTTGATTTCACAGAAGTGTGATTGACTTGGAGTTACATTGTGTTGTTTAAGTGTTCCCTTTATTTTTTTGAGCAGTGTATTTTACCCAGCAGCTCCTGTGCTACTCTCAGTGTTGTTCTTTCCCTCTGTAGTGTGTTTTGTTACCGTATAGCCTTAGTAGCCTGAGTACGTTGAGTACGTGTGCTTCCTATCCTATGATGTGAATTCATGTCTGAAAATAATTCACTAGCGATTATGTTCTTTGCGAGACTGTCGATAAAAATAATCCAACTCTTTTGGGACAGTTGCTGTTAATATTTTAGTTGTCATCTATAATTACATTAAAATGTTCACTCCTTTCTCCTCATCCCTCGCTCCTCTCCTCATCCTCTCTCCTCTCCTCCTCTGCAGGGTGACTCAGGTGGACCCTTCGCCTGCCAACCCTCAGCCTCAGACCCTTGGGAGGTCCACGGCATCGTCAGCTTTGGCGCCTTCGGCTGTATCAAGGACAAGAAACCCTCTGTGTTCACCAGAGTGTCCTCCTTCAACGACTGGATCGATGATAACATGAAGAGGTTCACCTATGAGAAGTCGCTAAACTAAAGCGAAAATCACTGATCTCAGAACTGCTTGGGGATGTTGATTTAGTTGCTACCTAACCACAGATCTAGGATCAGATTATAATTACTCAAAACTGTTTCGTCAGGTTGGATAGTGTGGGTTGGAGTTGGAACCTAACCACAGAGCTATGATCAGATTAGTTTAACCTGACGCATAACATGATCTATTAGGTAGGTGGGAAATGATCTGATCCTGTCAGGGCAGATTGATCCTACCGTCTACACTCATTAAGGTTTAACACTACAGTATTTATACACTGCAGGCCCCAAGATGTTTCATCATATATTTCAGTCATTTAGCAGATGCTCTTACCCAGTGTGACTTAAAGGAGACATTAGGGTTAAGTGCCTTGCTCATGGGCACATTGGCTGATACAGTATTTCACCTAGTCGGCTCGGGGTTTCAAACCTGGCCCAACACTCTTAGCCGCAAGGCTACCTGCCACTCCAGTAGGGAGGTCTAATACACTGCTGCACCACAGTACCTTATGGACATTAGGATTATACTGTGTATACCAGTACAGATGATTGAGGGAATACTTTTCGCATAATGTCTGCATATCAAACTCCTATTCTCACCATGTAGAAATATTGTAAGTAATGTGATCATGATTCATGTTGGAATTGCTTCCATTCTGGATCTTTGAATAAAATCCTTATTTTGCATATTTTCCCACTTCTGGAACAGTAATGTGATTCTACATATTCATTTACAAGGATTATAAAATCCCCCTTTCCTCCCCAGCCTTAGTATACAGTCATCCATTCTCCCTTCTGACTCAGCCAAATCCTACAGGCAGACTCTTCAAAATGATATTCCTTTAGTCACATGACCCATCCGCTCAGCCAATGAGAGCGCGGGGCTCAGATTTCAGCCCAGGAGGAGACAGCCAGCCACTAATCTGTGTTTCAGAACAGGGGGTTGTAAAACAAGGAATCTCCTGTGTAGGTAGACTGGAGTCTTTACCCATTGTTCCACACTCTACCTTGGATTATTTTTGCTGTTGATTGGGGACTTTTGGATGGCACTAGTCTGGGTGAAAGGGTTTGCCAGCTTTAGTCAAGGTTTAGGCGGTGTGTATCCGGGACAGGAGTGAAGACAGGGAGAAGAAGGAGGGAGGATAGTAATTTTTCTTCATCCTTCTTTTCTGCAGACTGCAGGCATTTCCCTGAGAGAATGGGGGCTGGAGCGCTCACCATCTGTGTAAGTAGCTACAAAGCCTTTTTCCTCAGCCGACCCGGCTGGCAGGCACAGGGGCTTCTATCTCGGTGGCAAGGCGCTTTATGGATATATAACGGGACACTCTTACAGTTCACTCAGCCATAGGCAGCACACTCTTTTTGTGTGTGTGTGTGTGTGTGTGTGTGTGTGTGTGTGTGTGTGTGTGTGTGTGTGTGTGTGTGTGTGTGTGTGTGTGTGTGTGTGTGTGTGTGTGTGTGTGTGTGTGTGTGACAGCGAGAGTTGGCTTTTAGATCGGTCTGGGCACAGAGAGAGTCTTTTAAAATGTCTTCTAGCTGTCACAGTTCTGCAGTCTGTTTCTTCCTGGCACTGAAACACTGTCCTCTCTCTCTACATCTCCCTCCACTTTCAAAATAACTTTATTTAGGTTACTGAACACAAACACGCATCAGAGTAACAGGGACAAGACGTGTTTATTGAAAGTGAAGAACGTTCTCCAGCACTGTGTGTTCAGTAGGTAGACCAAGCTTTTCTCTCCCTGGTAACTCTTACTCGACATCACCTAATTCTGAGTCAGACTTCCCTAATGGGCTACAACACATAAACCCAGTAGAGATGGCATCATAGCAGCATGACTAGAACAGTGCTACCTTTATGCTAACTAACTCTATCTGAGTCCATGTTCCTTAGCAATGATCCAGTGACTCAGTTTTTAAAAGGGAGTCTGTAATGAAAGCCGTTATGACAAACTCTTTAAAAAATATCCATCTCGCACAAGGAACATTTGAGGAATATTATGAGTAAACTGTAGTCCATTCCCTCTATAGTCTCAGGATCACTTTCCTTATAAGGACAACAACTACCCCATAGTATGAAGTCTGTGATATGAGCTAGTCACTACTACAGACTTTTAGTTGAGCAGCAGTTGTTACTGCTAGGACTGTTTTTCCTGTGGTGCTGCCATACCAGTTGCTCTTACAGTCACCCACATTGGGAGAGACAAAGAGGGGGAGGGAACAAGAGGAAGCATGCTAGGGCATGCTATCCCCCTCTGTGAGTCAGTTAAGGAGGCAGCCAAACTTCTGTGTGGTCTAAAATCACCATACAATTGATTTATTCGCAAAAAGCTGTGTAAATGAGAATAGGCTCTCGCATCCCATCTAGACACTGAGGAGTAATGGTGGACTTTAAAAGAAGTATGCTTTCTCAAGTGTTCACAAGTAGTTGAAGAGTGTATGGACTACTCTCTTCAACACTCAACAGGTGCTACAAATGTAGGATCTTAATTTGAGCCAGTTTGCTACAGCTGGGAAATAATTATCCAGCATCAGGAAATGTGAATTATTATGTGGATTATAATTCATGGACATTCCAGGGGTTGATGCCTTTTTTGTAAGGGAAGGTCAAGTCTGAAATTTCGGGTGCAAATTACAAACTTCAGAAACCTTTTAAAACATCAAATGCATGACACGTTTTAAATTTCCTGCAGGTGATCAAATTATCATCCTTCATCTGTACTGTCACGGCCCTCCAGGTGTTTATAGGAAGCCATTCTTTCACAGCGTCAGGAGGTTGTAGCAGTAATGCGATAATGTCCCTCTGGTCCTCTGGGGAGGAGAGAGGGATGATGACAGGAGAGGGGATAAGGGGTTAAAAGGGCTAATCACAATATAATGGTCGAGTCAACAATAGAGTAGCAAGCTAGAGGCCATTAGGTATTAGCTTGCATTTCCTTTCATGTGTATGTACTATGTAGTTGTAAGATTATAGTAGTTGGCAAGAATCATTAAAAGCATTACACTGATAAGTAAGTAAAGTTGGTATGTGTGAGAGAGAGAGAGAGAGAGAGAGAGAGAGAGAGAGAGAGAGAGAGAGGCGTTAAATTCTACACCCACCTAACAGGAAGCGATTCCCAAACCTTCCATAACAAAGCCATCACCTACAGAGAGATGAAGCTGGAGAAGAGTCCCCTAAGCAAGCTGGTCCTGGGGCTCTGTTCACAAACATAAACAGACCACACAGAGCCCCAGGACAGCAACACAATTAGACCCAACCAAATCATGAGAAAACAAAAAGATCATTACTTGACACATTGGAATGAATTAACAAAAACAGAGCAAACTAGAATGCTATTTGGCCCTAAACAGAGAGTACACCGTGGCTGAATAGTTGACCACTGAGACTGACCCAAAATTAAGGAAAGCTTTGACTATGTACAGACTCAGTGAGCATAGCCTTGCTATTGAGAAAGGTCACCGTAGGCAGACCTGGCTCTCAAGAGAAGACAGGCTATGTGCACACTGCCCACAAAATTAGTTGGAAACGGAGCTGCCAAATGTATGACCACATTAAAGACACAAACTCAGCAAAAAAAGAAATGTCCCTTTTTCAGGACCCTGTCTTTCAAAGATAATTCGTAAAAATCCAAATAACTTCACAGATCTTCATTGTAAAGGGTTTAAACACTGTTTCCCATGCTTGTTCAATGAACCATAAACAATTAATGAACATGCACCTGTCGTTAAGACACTAACAGCTTACAGATGGTAGGCAATTAAGGTCACAGTTATGAAAATGTAGGACACTAAAGAGGCCTTTCTACTGACTCTGAAAAACACCAAAAGAAAGATGCCCAGGGTCCCTGCTCATCTGCGTGAACGTGCCTTAGGCATGCTGCAAGGAGGCATGAAGACTGCAGATGTGGCCAGGGCAATAAATTGCAATGTTCGTACTGTGAGACGCCTAAGACAGCGCTACAGAGAGACAGGATGGACAGCTGATCATCTTTGCAGTGGCAGACCACGTGTAACAACACCTGCACAAGATCGGTACTTCCGAACATCACACCTGCGTGATAGGTACAGGATGCCAACAACAACTGCCCGAGTTACACCAAGAACGCACAATCCCTCCATCAGTGCTCAGACTGTCCGCAATAGGCTGTGAGAGGCTGGACTGAGGGCTTGTAGGCCTGTTGTAAGGCAGGTCCTCACCAGAAATCACCGGCAACCATGTCGCCTATGGGCACAAGCCCACCATCGCTGGACCAGACAGGACTGGCAAAAAGTGCTCTTCACTGACGAGTCTCGGTTTTGTCTCACCAGGGGTGATGGTCGGTTTGCGTTAATCGTCGAAGGAATGAGCGTTACACCGAGACCTATACTCTGGAGCGGGATCGAGATGGAGGAGATGGAGGGTCCGTCATGGTCTGGGGCGGTGTGTCACAGCATCATCGGACTGAGCTTGTTGTCATTGCAGGCAATCTCAACGCTGTGCGTTACAGGGAAAACATCCTCCTCCCTCATATGTGGTACCCTTCCTGCAGGCTCATCCTGATATGACCCTCCAGCATGACAATGCCACCAGACATACTGCTCATTCTGTGTGTGATTTCCTGCAAGAAAGGAATGTCAGGGTTCTGCCATGGCCAGCGAAGAACCCAGATCTCAATCCCATTGAGCATGTCTGGGACCTATTGGATCGGAGGGTGAGGGCTAGGGCCATTCCCCGCAGAAATGTCCGGGAACTTGCAGGTGCCTTGGTAGAAGAGTGGGGTAACATCTCACAGCAAGAACTGCCAAATCTGGTGCAGTCCATGAGGAGGAGATGCACTGCAGTACTTAATGCAGCTGGTGGCCACACCAGATACTGTCTGTTACTTTTGATTTTGATTCCCCCCTTTGTTCAGGGACACATTGTTCCATTTCTGTTCGTCACGTCTGTGGAACTTGTTCAGCTTATGTCTCAGTTGTTGAATCCTGATATGCTCATACAAACATTTACACATGTTAAGTTTGCTGAAAATCAACGCAGTTGACAGTGAGAGAACGTTTCTTTTTTTGCCTAGTTTATTTCCCCCAGATTACACAGACCCACAAACAATTAGAAAACAATTTTGTTAAACTCTCATATCTATTGGGTGAAATACCACAGTGTGAAATCACAGCAGCAAAATGTGTGACCTGAAAAGGGCAACCAGTGAAGAACAATCACTGTTGTAAATACAACCCATATTTACAGTGGGGCAAAAAAGTATTTAGTCAGCCATCAATTGTGCAAGTTCTCCCACTTAAGAAGCATTTCAAGGTCCTGGAGTGGCCTAGCCAGTCTCCAGATCTCAACCCCATAGAAAATCTTTGGAGGGAGTTGAAAGTCCGTGTTGCCCAGCAACAGCCCCAAAACATCACTGCTCTAGAGGAGATCTGCATGGAGGAATGGGCCAAAATACCAGCAACAGTGTGTGAAAACCTTGTGAAGACTTACAGAAAACGTTTGACCTCTGTCATTGCCAACAAAGGGTAAAAACAAAGTATTGTGATAAACTTTTGTTATTGACCAAATACTTATTTTCCACCATAATTTGCAAATAAATTCATAAAAAATCCTACAATGTGATTTTCTGGATTTTTTTTCTCATTTTGTCTGTCATAGTTGAAGTGTGCCTATGATGAAAATGACAGGCCTCTCTCATCTTTTTAAGTGGGAGAACTTGCACAATTGGTGGCTGACTAAACTTTTTTGCCCCACTATGTTTATTTATTTTCCCATTTGTACTTTAACTATTTGCACATTGTTACAACACGGTATATGACATTTGAAATGTCTTTATTCTTTTGGAACTTGTTTAATATTTACTGTTCATTTTTTATTGTTTATTTCACTTTTATTTTCCATTTGACTTGCTTTGGCAATGTAAACATATGTTTCGCTGTGCCAATAAAGCCCCTTGAATTGAGAGAGAGAGAGAGAGAGAGAGGAAAAGAGAGATGTAGAGGGAGGGAGGGACAGAGACAGAGAGAGGTTAAATAGTTGTATTTGATTGTGCCACTTTATAAGCTGAGTGAGTAGTACACTTATCCCTCACTCTAGGTCACTGTCTCAGTGAGTCACCAGTGTGTGTTTATGTGTGTGCATGGCGTGCATCTGTGTGTGCAGATTTAGGGGACATCTGCTTGCAACGGCTTGTGTCACTGACAGGCAGAGTAGCTCAGACAGGCTTAGCTCTTTAACACCTGCACAGGAGCACTACTGAAATGAGCCAACGTATAGAGATATACTGGAGACATACTGAAGATATACTGGAGACATACTGGAAACAAACTGGAGATATACTGGAGATATACTGGAGACAAACTGAAGATATACTGGAGACATACTGGAGACATACAGAAGATATACTGGAGACATACAGAAGATATACTGGAGACAAACTGAATATATACTGGAGACCAACTGAAGATATACTGGAGACATACTGAAGATATACTGGAGACACTGGGGTTTCCGGGATGATGGTGTTGATGTGAGCCCTGACCAGCCTTTCAAAGCACTTCATGGCTACCGACGTGAGTCGAGACGTACCGGAGACGTACCGGAGACGTACCGGAGACGTACTGAGACATACTGGAGACGTACCGGAGATGCACTGGAGACGTACCGAGACGTACCCGAGACGTACCCGAGACGTACCCGAGACGTACTGGAGACGTACTGGAGATATTCCAAGTCTGACTATTTAATCCTCTATACCAGGGGTTCCCACACTTTTTCACTCAGGCTCCCCTTCCAGCATTGGGTAACAACCCCCCTCCCGCACTGTTACGCACGCCTCTATGAAGAGGGAACGCAACACCCTGCTACAACTAAACTCTCTGTGAAGCGAAAAAGGTATGGACTGTAGGTGCGAGTAAAAATGACAACAAGCAGAATGTGGTACCGTTTACAAGGACTTTATTCCTTTACACGGTAATATGGGGAAAAGGGGCTGGACGGAACCAAAGCAAAGAAAGTAAATCTCAAAGCCCCCCTCTCCTATCTTACCTGCCTACCCACTACTTACCTAATTTAGCACACCTGGTGCCCTAACCAAAAAACAAGGGGTGGTCCGCCCAGGTCTTACCTAGTGTGTCTAGACAGAGAATATGCTACGGGTATATGTATGCCCGCGGGCCTCTTGCCTAAGCACTCCCTAGGTGCCTTCCCCTTTCCCCCTGGGAACAAATGAAACAGAATATTAAACAATTTCAAACAAACTAAGAAACAAAAGGATGTCAAATAAGCTCTATCTGAGCAACAAACTCACAGAACATACCACTTTCCAGCAAAATCAACCTCTATCACAATCAATCTCAGCAATCACAATCAATCTCAGCAATCACAATCAATCTCAGCAATCACAATCAATCTCAGCAATCACAATCAATCTCAGCAATCACAATCAATCTCAGCAATCACAATCAATCTCAGCAATCCCTACCTCCAGCAAAATCCCTACCTCCAAAAAGATCTCCCCCCTGAACAGAACACTGGCTTTTATATAGTGTCAGAAGGAATGGGTAATTGGAGACAGCTGCGTCTTGACGAGGGGGCGGGGTCAGCTCTCCAATTAGCCCTGGAGTCGACCAATCAGCTGCTTGAGGGATTTCAGGAAGCCATTTCCTGAAATAAACACATGTAAATACACAATCTACAACACATAATCTGGGGAACGTAACACGCACCACGTCTATTTCTATGAGTACAAGCACTGTTCATGACACAACTGTTCACACTCCTCTTGGTGGAGAGAATTCTGCAGGTTTAAAGCTTATGTCCTGCAATTCTATACATTTTGCCATGTCTAATGAGTATTCAAGTGATATTTGAGTGACAAAGAAATTACAATAAAATCTATAGGTTACAAAACCTAAATTAAAAAACGTTAGCTGACATGGGCTAGTTAATCTGGACATTTATACATAGGACTCTAAGGTCTGCAGTGACTGACATGACGAGAGGAACTGATGATATACGACCCAATTTAGAAATTGCACTTTGTGCGTTCTACTATTACAACTTTCAAGAGTAAATTTAAAGCAGAGTTCCTTAAAAAATAAATAATAATAATTACATTCACATGTTTTTTTTTTTGTGTGTGTGTGGGGGGGGTGCATCACCCCGGCCCTCACCACACAGTTTCGGAACCGCTGCTCTATAGAACAAATCTTAGAACAAATCTTGCAAAATGTTTCCCTGTAAACGTTGATGAAATTGGCAATGATATGTACACAGCAGTTTAATGTTAATGTTGAATGAAATTCCTTTAATCTTTTATTGTTTCTAACGCATTACTATTACATTATTCACTTTATGAAACAGCTCATATAAAATCTGTGTTCATTTCGAATTAATTAAATTAATTCCCAAAAATGTTCACCCTCCCTTGTAAGTGACAAGAACGTCAAAATATGTAACCAATTACAGAATAATCCCGTAATACATTCCTACTCCCTCGGAAGGCATCACTAGCTGAGGTGTAACCACGCCGTCAAGATGAAAGGGTAACTTCATTATTAAAATGTCAAACTGGGAGACATAGTTATTATACAGTCCTCCTATCTGCTATCACCTTGCTCTAATCAAACTGCGAACCCTTAGAGCTGTGCGTGCCAATGTCAATGCCACGGTGTGTGTGTGTGTGTGTGTGTGTGTGTGTGTGTGTGAGAGAGAGAGAGGAGAGAGCCATCTCCGGATCCCAAAGGTGTGTGTGTGCGCCTGTTTGTGTGTGTACATGGGGTCCTAATGCTAAGGCATCTGTCATGGTACAGCTCCCTCTCCGTAACCCTCTGAGCACCATCTGGGAGATGGGTCCCAAATAGCCCGGCTGAGATTATAGACGTATGTTTGAATCAGTGGAAGACGAATGGTTAAATCCAAAAGTGACATCAGGCCTTGGATGGTTGTGTCGAATTAGCCCGGTCCCAGACATTGACCATATGAGTTGACTAGATAACACAAACAGATCTGGGACCAGGCTACTGTTGAATGGATTGGGGATATGCAGAGATCAGTGTAATAGTGCTTCCTTTTACGACAGAGTAGTGATGGCTTTTGCCTGGAGTGTGTGATAGTATTGTCATTTTGTTCGGCCGTGCTTGCTGCTGTGTTGTGTGCATATGCATAGACTCATTTAGTCACATTACGTAGAAATGAAGTGTCCAGATAGAAAGGGTGATAAATGTTCTTTCTTATCTGGATTAACAGGTTCATAAAGAATGTTTTAAATGAGTTATGCTTCTTGTGGAGGCACTTGACTGCTACTTAATAACTACATAATACAATGATCCCATTGTGTCATACAGAGCCTCCCGTGTGATACAGTGAGGCTCCCCTCTCTCGCTCTTTATTTCTCTCTCTTGCTCTCCTCTTTCTCTCTCTCTCTCTCTCTCCGTCTCGGTCTCTCTCTCTCGCGCTCTGTGTTCTGTCTCTTTTGAAGTGGTGCACTCCAGGGTGACTGGATGCCACATGCTCAGTTTGATGCTGTGACCAGCCAGTGTGTGAAACAAAGCCCTACTCTGATCCTGTGTAGAACAAAGAAGTAGTAGCTTCTCTGTTGTCATGCTGTTGGACCTTGATGTCACTCAACAAATGTGTTACACGTGTGCTAATGTCACACTTAGTTAGTTTAAGAGTTAGTAAGACTAAGAGTTTACACGGTACTATCAGTAATCTGATCCTATGAAAGGAGTGTGTGGCGAGTGTGAGTTAGAACAGGTGGCAAGTTTAGCGGGTCATAGTAGATAGCCAACAGCTGATGCAAATACACACACACACACACACACACACACACATGTAAACAAACTCTGTATACACAAGGCCTAATCTATCTCACAGTAACGTGTGTGTGTGTGTGTGTGTGTGTGTGTGTGTGTGCGTGTGTGCCAGGTCAACTCTATATGAGAAGCTTACATCGTTTGCAGTCAGAGGGTGATGGGTTAACATGGGTATTTAGAAAATTATTTTGTCTCACTGTATAGCCACTGTATAGCCACTGTATATCCACTGTAGAACCACTGTATAGCCACTGTATAGCCACTGTATAACCGCTGTATAACCACTGTATAGCCACTGTATAGCCACTGTATAGCCACTGTATAGCCACTGTATAGCCACTGTATAACTGTATAACCACTGTATAGCCATTGTATAGCCACCGTATAGCCACTGTATAACCGCTGTATAACCACTGTATAGCCACCGTATAACCACTGTATAGCCACTGTATAACCGCTGTATAACCACTGTATAGCCACTGTATAGCCACTGTATAGCCACTGTATAGCCATTGTATAGCCACTGTATAACCGCTGTATAACCACTGTATAGCCACTGTATAGCCACTGTATAACCACTGATAACAACATGTACCTGTCATTATTATCTCTTGCATGCTTGAGTTTCAGTTCCATTCCATAGCCATTGTATAACCACTGTATAGCCACTGTATAGCCACCATAACCACTGTATAGCCACTGTATAACCACTGTACACTGTAACCATATAGCCATTGTATAACCACTGTATAGCCATTGTATAACCACTGTATAACCACTGTATAGCCACTGTATAACCACTGTATAGCCACTGTATAACCACTGTATAGCCACTGTATAGCCACTGTATAACCACTGTATAACCACTGTATAACCACTGTATAGCCACTGTATAACCACTGTATAACCACTGTATAACCACTGTATAACCACTGTATAGCCACTGTATAACCACTGTATAACCACTGTATAGCCACTGTATAGCCACTGTATAACCACTGTATAGCCACTGTATAACCACTGTATAGCCACTGTAGAACCACTGTATTGCCACTGTATAGCCACTGTATAACCACTGATAACAACATGTACCTGTCATTATTATCTCTTGCATGCTTGAGTTTCAGTTCCATTTATATTGAACTTGACTTATTCCACATTGTGTTTTGTCACAGCCTGAATATAAAATGGAGAGGTATGAATGCTTTCTGAAGGCACTGAATAAAACACAGGAAAATAACACCTTTAGGTCAGGGAGTGTTTACCCCATAGAACCCCACAGAATGAATGTCTATGGTTTACCCTATGACTTAATGCAAGCTCTACATGTATAATGTAGAAAGTAAACAGACTCTTGACAACAGATGGATTTCCAGCCTCTTTCCTTTCTATCAATATATCCCAAGCTGTCAAGCCCAGCTTGCAGTCCACTTCAGTGTGTGTGTGTGTGTGTGTGTGTGTGTGTATGTGTGTATTTGTATGCGTGTGTTTGTGTGTGCATGCCAGCTCTCTTCTCACTCACTGCTTGCCTCGGTCTTCACCTCTCCCCTCAGCCACAGGTGTGCATGGTAACCAAAGCCTTGTCGTAGCAACCGGTACACAGCCCAAACCCCTCCCCTTTCCCTTCTCTTCTCCCAACACTAACTCTCTCCCAACTTCTCTGTGTGTCGGCTTGTGTGTGTGTGTGGCCCTTTCCAAAGGGTCCCTCCATCCCTTCCACACACTAACTGACTCTGTGCCCGTGCCAAGGCAGAAGAGGGCATCTCCAGCCCCTATGGAGGTGCCGGACATGGCAGTGCCCACAGTGGCAGTAGTACCCGTTGCTGACTGCTGTTCTCTGCTGTGTTCCTATCTCCAGCAGAACAAGGCTGCGGTACAGATCAAGCAAGACATGAAGAAGATGGTCCAGTTGCCCATGCTGAGGGGGACCTCCAGGGGACCTCGAGGAGTGGAGGCCAGGGGCGGTAGGCTGTTCGGCGTGTCCCTGCTGGAGCTCAGGGAGCTGGGCCTCGTGAAGGATGGTGTGCCCCTGGTGGTGTGGAGCATGGTAGAGTTCCTACGAGAACATGGTGAGCTGAGGAGGTTGGGGGTCAAGGGGGGGAGCAGATGCGGGGATAGGACGGTCTTTAATGTTTCTATACAGTCATTTTCTAATGGTCATTCTGCATCCATTTTGATTCTGAAGTAGTTGTAGGGATGGCTCGATTTTGTTAGCGAGACTAACTTGTTATTATTAACAAGCAAGTTAATGCGATCAGTTTTTTTCTGACTTGCTTGATTTCCTAGATTTGATCAACTTGAAATCCACTGTAAATAGACGGGAGTGATAGCTGCTACTGTGATAGCCACATCCGTAGATATAGAACTCTGCTTTATACTGTATCTATGACCACAGCTATCTTTCTCTGGCATTGAGTCAATAACCCACCTGACTGCTGTCAAGACAACACAAGGTTAACAATGACAGTGTTAGCCCTCAGTCCAAAGTCACTGTGTTCACTGGCTAGTTACGCTTTGTATAAGTCATCTCAATGCAAAATCATGTGTTACATTTTAACATCCACTGTACCTTTGCCTCAAGACTCATATAATCATTTTATGACACCTCATTTTTTATTTATCTTCCTATGAAAAGACCATGTCATTACTTAGACTGCCAACTGTAGGCTTTTTTTTCCACATTTTACACTATTTGACATCACGTGTTACTGTTATGATTTGTAAACGTGTCATTTGATTGGTATAAATACAAATACAAGCTCCATATATGATTGACTTATCCTTGGTTTGTTCTGTATCTTGCTGTATCTTGCTATCAAATAGTCTATTTAGCCCTTCTAGTAGTAATTCCCTTGTTTCCCCACTAGAGGTCAGCGTAGTTCTATGATACAGCAGTAGGATGTCCTCTTCATGACCACATGACGCCCTCTCACAAACTCAGCACACCCACATCATACATTGGGCCTTGCACATAGTTCTTTATTTGTGGGTGTGGTTGAATAATCAGGTTACGCATCGTTGTGATTAGGAAATAGGAGGGAGACAGGAGCACATGCCATGTGGATAAAGACAGAGTGTATTGTTTTTTGGTAACTGTTTTTGCTTATTTATTTTTTACATTTTACATTTTTAGTTAGGTAATAGTAAATGTGCCTGTAACGAGCGTTTCTTAATTACATTTCAATCTCTGGTTTAAATTATTTGTTCTCTGCAGTGTTGCCATTGCAGCCCACTGGTCTGGTAGCATTCGGTAGGATGTGCAACGTTTTGGAACGTTCAGAAAAATATGCTACAGTATGTACAGCAAAAATGCCTTTCTGACATGTAGAATAAGGAATCACGTCATGGCATTTCTGTCTGCAACGTTAGACAACTGCATGTGGCCCTGTAGACTGTTCACAACAACAGCAGAGCAACGCTTAATGCCGTGTAATTCCAGAAACTGCTGTCCAATTTAATAAAGTATAACTCACGTGGCTGCAACGGCAGGTAGCCTCGCGGTTAGCGCGTTGGCCCAGTAACCGAAAGGTCACTAGTTCAAATCCTAGCGCGGACAAGGTGAAACATCTGTTGATGTGAGGAGCAAGGCACTTAACCCTACTTGCTCCAGGGTCACTGTTGATAATGGTTGACCCTAGCTGTGACACCTTCCCCCCCCCCCCTCAGGGGGAGCTGGGATATGTAAAAAAAAAAAGTCATTTCTAATTCACACATGCATATAAAACACACTTGTACATTTGTGAAATAGGACAAATATAAGCACCCACCAAATGAATGCATCAACTTGACCCTTTGTCACCCGTGTGTGTGCAGCAATGTTCAGTGATCCAGAGAGACTCTCCAAGTTGACCATGAAAGGTTCCACTCCCTGTCAATGTCTGGGAGTAGTATGGTTGTGTTATGTTACTGGATATAGTGTGCACACTGTTTACCATGGGGAGAGCAGGGATCTCCAACCCTGTTCCTGAAGAGATACTGCATCCTGTAGGTTTTCACTCCAACCCTAATCTCGAGCACCTGATTCTAATAAATATCTGGTTGATAAACAGAATCAGGTGAGTTACAACTGGGGTAGGAGTGAAAACCTACAGGAGGGTATCTCTCCAGGAACAGGGTTGGAGAGCCCTGGGGTAGAGTAATATCTTATTAAGTAGGTGTCCAATAAACATAAAACAACCATTCTACCATCAGTAGAAGAGATTGACTGTCCCTTGACTGTCCCTCTCTCTCCTTTGTCTGGTTACTCCCCAACCTCTCCTTTGTCTGGTTACTCCCCCAACCTCTCCTTTGTCTGGTTACTCCCCCAACCTCTCCTTTGTCTGGTTACTCCCCCAACCTCTCCTTTGTCTGGTTACTCCCCCAACCTCTCCTTTGTCTGGTTACCCCCCAACCTCTCCTTTGTCTGGTTACTCCCCTAACCTCTCCTTTGTCTGGTTACTCCCCCAACCTCTCCTTTGTCTGGTTACTCCCCCAACCTCTCCTTTGTCTGGTTACTCCCCCAACCTCTCCTTTGTCTGGTTACTCCCCCAACCTCTCCTTTGTCTGGTTACTCCCCACCTCTCCTTTGTCCCCCCCAACCTCTCCTTTGTCTGGTTACTCCCCCAACCTTCCTTTGTCTGGTTACTCCCCTAACCTCTCCTTTGTCTGGTTACTCCCCCAACCTCTCCTTTGTCTGGTTACTCCCCCAACCTCTCCTTTGTCTGGTTACTCCCCCAACCTCTCCTTTGTCTGGTTACTCTAACCTCTCCTTTGTCTGGTTACCCCCAACCTCTCCTTTGTCTGGTTACTCCCCAACCTCTCCTTTGTCTGGTTACTCCCCCAACCTCTCCATCTTATCTCCTCATGCGTTCTATCTGTTTGCATCTTCTTATCTATTCCTTCCACGTTCCCCCTCTTTTACCTTACTCTCGCCATCCCTGTCCCTCGTCATCCCCCTTTCACTGTGCTTCTCTACCCCTCTCTCCACCTGCCATCATTTCCCATCCTCCACATCCCTCCATCATCTCGCCCCTCTCTCTTCTCTCTCCATCCCCAGCTCTTCATCATGAGGGTCTGTTCAGGGTCAACGGTAATGTGCGGGCTGTGGAGGGGCTGAAACAGCGGCTGGAGAACGGTGAGGACGTGGACTTCCTGGTTGAGGTGGATGTGTGTACAGTGGCCAGCTTGTTCAAACAGTACCTCAGGGACCTGCCAGAAGGCCTGGTAGACTCCACCGTACAGCCTGCCCTTATAAAGCAGCACCAGGGTGAGAAATGTTACTGTTTGGAATAATACAATGTGTGTGTGTCTATAAACTGTGAAGGAACTTGTCCTTTGGGGCATAATTGTCAGATCATGATGACCGATTTGATCATAGTCTGTCAACAGGGCTCTACTCTAAGGTCTTTGACCATGTCTGTCTATTCACAACATTTGAATTGTGATAGTCATATGACTAAAGAAGTGGGCTATCATACCATGTACTGTATTCCCATTCTCACATCAGTGATCATTCCCTTAACCATGGTGTCGAGGTCACAAATGAACGGTAATGGTACATAGTCATTATCATTAAGCAGCATAATCATTCTCAAGCGGTGCTTCCATCGTTACCAGATACTACATACCACACCAGTGTAATCAGTGTTATCGTTCTTCTACAGAGATACTATCAGAACAATCTACAGCTAAGAATACAAGTTGGCAAACACCCTAAACCATTTCCCAATCCCACCTATAAATCCTGCAGCTCTTCGCCAGTGTTCTACATATCTAGATCACGGTTCTGACTTCTGATTCACTGAAAACAGGCTATGTTTACATGTCTGCATGGGTCACTGGCTGGCCCTTACACTGTGCAGGAGACAGGAATTTACCTTTAACACAAAGGAAGTGTCTGGGCCACGGGACTGTATGTCACAGACAGACAGACAGACATTCACTGACTCAGGCAGTGGAAAGGCAGAGAGACAGACAGATATTCACTGACTCAGGCAGTGGAAAGGCAGAGAGACAGACAGATATTCACTGACTCAGGCAGTGGAAAGGCAGAGAGACAGACAGATATTCACTGTCAGGCAGTGGAAAGGCAGACAGACAGATATTCACTGACTCAGGCAGTGGAAAGGCAGAGAGACAGACAGATATTCACTGACTCAGGCAGTGGAAAGGCAGACAGACAGACAGACATTCACTGACTCAGGCAGTGGAAAGGCAGGCAGACAGATATTCACTGACAGGCAGTGGAAAGGCAGACAGATTCACTGACTCAGGCAGTGGAAAGGCAGAGAGACAGACAGATATTCACTGACTCAGGCAGTGGAAAGGCAGAGAGACAGACAGACATTCACTGGAAAAGGCAGAGAGACAGACAGATATTCACTGACTCAGGCAGTGGAAAGGCAGAGAGACAGGGGATGCATTGGCTTCAATACTTCTTCAGACTCTTCAGTCCTTACAGTGTATATTATAAGTCCATATAAGGTCAAGCCAGTCCCATGCCCGTCACAGACTGTACTGGCCTTACTCTGGTCTTAACTCACCTCCATGATGATCTAGTTCAAGCTGGATGATGGAAAGGGAAGGGACTCTCGTCCCTGTTCCAAAGTGTTCCAAACAGTTCCATATTCCATATGTAGTGCACTTATTTTGACGTAATCTCTGTTTTGGTCAAATTGCTCTGGTCAAAAGTAGTGCACTATATAGGGAATAGGGTGCCATTTGGGGCATAGACTGTGTGTTGGTTCAAAGTGACTTGTGGTTGTCAGAGATGACAGAGAGTGTATATTATAAACGTTTTGGATGAATAGGAATATTTGTCATGGCTTGGTGCCAGAGGATGCATTAAGAGAGTGTGGGCCTGGCTGGGTACAAGTCAGTGAAGAAGCAGGACTTGGATTGGTGAGAAAAATAACTATGTGTGATTGGTTCAAGTCCCGGGGCCAAGGTACAGGAAAGTGTTAAACTGAGGGAGGGAATAAAGAAGTGAGGGATGGATGGATGAGCAGACAGCAGGAGAGCATGACTGTTCGTCGATGGAAGGATCAAACCAAGGGTGCAGCATTTGAATTTATTAAATTAACACCGGAAAAAAAAGAAAAAAAATGTAACGTCTAGTGGGGCTAAATAGCACAGTACCAAAAACAAGATCCCACAAACTACAGGTGGAAAAACGCTGCCTAAGTATGATCCCCAATCAGAGACAATGATAGACAGCTGCCTCTGATTGGGAACCATACCCGGCCAACAAAGAAATAGAAAACATAGATTGCCCACCCTAGTCACACCCTGACCTAACCAAATAGAGAACAAAAAGGATCTCTAAGGTCAGAGTGTGACAATTCTATTTTTATTTGATTTCACCTTTATTTAACCAGGTAGGCAAGTTGAGAACAAGTTCTCATTTACAATTGCGACTTGGCCAAGATAAAGTAAAGCAGTTCGACACATACAACAACACAGAGTTACACATGGAGTAAAACAAACATAGTAAATAATACAGTAGAAAAATAAGT
>NW_024609427.1:90000-169499 GCF_018296145.1 Oncorhynchus tshawytscha | reverse complement strand
GGTATGCGTTCAGTTACGTATTGCTCACTATTATTCATAATGTAAAAATAGTAAAAATAAAGAACCTTTGAATGAGTTTTTCAAATAGTCCTTGGACTGGTGATTCCTTCGCCTAGTGGTTAGAGCGTTGGACTTGTAACGAAAGGTTGCAAGATCGAATCCCTGAGCTGACAAGGCAAAACATCTGTCCTTCTGCCCCTGAACGAGGTTTAACCCCACTGTTCCTAGGCCGTCATTGAAAATTAACTGACTTGCCAAGTTAAATGAGTTAAATAAAGTTAAATAGTTAAATAAATGATGACAAAACATTTACATCTAGATAGTACTTAAACATTGTTTTTAGTCATATCATAGAACGTGAGCTTTTAGACCCTCACCTCGTATAACTTTAATAGGTATAAGTTACATCTCTGGCAAAGATGTAGTTGTTTATTCCATCCTGTAATTAGATCACCTGGCGCGTTCTGCACAACCGTGAGACTCAACGCTCCGGCCTCAACATCACATGACCGGGGACTATCGGTAAGCTTCATAATGGAACCATTGTGACCGGTAAAACGAACGCCATCTTTATCTCCTAACATATTGTACAAGTTGACGGCAGGTATTTAGTTAAAGTAATATTATACTAATTATTATACTTGATCTAATATTCAAATGTATTAATTTCAAGTAGTTTTAACGGTATTTGAGAAATAATTCCCGTGGCTATTTCCAAATACCCCAGTAAACCACCCAAGCCTTCTTTTAAACCACGTCATTGTGACAGTTATAGCTTTTTAAACAACCTGCGACAAGTTTATCACCTTTGTCATGTAGGCAGGGACCGAGCCTTCCGTTAATCTACTGCGACGGGCAGGACTGGAGTCCTTTGTTTGTTTTTTTAATGTAAGCTACATGCCCATAATCATCATGCAAATAATATTGCCCTGTAGATGTGCTACCAAAGTGATGAGGCTGTAAACATTTTATATGAAGCCTTTATTGAGAAGTGTTTTTAATGCTAAAGGTGTATTGTTGACATTGGAGTTATGACGATCTCTGTCTCCACACACACGGCATCGGGTCGGCAGGGTAGCCTGGTGGTTAGAGCGTTGGACTTCCTATTCATAATGACTTCTGGTCAAAAGAAGTCTCCAAGAAAATGAAATGGAGTTTTAGATTTTAGATTTGAACTGTGATGTACCAAACTAACAATGTAACAGTGGGTCAATAAAACAAGATGGTCTTGTTTAAAAAGTATTTGACGTTAGTGTGATGAATGTTCTGTGTCGGTCACGGCCGCGTGTAATATGAATGGTTTGGACGTTGTCCTTGCTGATCTGCGTCGGGCGCGGCCGGTGAATAGGGATAGTTTGGATCTCGTCCTTGTTGTTATTAGAACTTATTAGAACGTTCACTAGTGTTGCACGGTATATTGAAACTATATGTTTTTAAAATAAATTCTAGAAAATGAAAAACGGGTTCTGTACTAGAATTAGTTACTTTCGGAATCAAATGTGTCTGACTTCTAATGATTGAGAGGATCTGTCTATCAGTCTGTCCTGATATCCCCTTAGTCTGTCCTGAGGAACCTTCAGCCTGGGCTGTTCCACTTCCTCATTTTTAGCTCTAGTCTGTCCTGAGGAACCACTGGGAGTCTGTCCTGGGGAACCACTGGGAGTCTGTCCTAGGAACTCCTCTGTCCTACTGAACCCTGGGAGTCTGTCCTGAGGAACCACTGGGACTCCTGGGACCACTGGGAGTCTGTCCTGAGGAACCACTGGGAGTCTGTCCTGAGGAACCACTGGGAGTCTGTCCTGAGGAACCACTGGGAGTCTGTCCTGAGGAACCACTGGGAGTCTGTCCTGAGGAACCACTGGGAGTCTGTCCTGAGGAACCACTGGGAGTCTGTCCTGAGGAACCTCTGGGAGTCTGTCCTGAGGAACCTCTGGGAGTCTGTCCTGAGGAACCTCTGGGAGTCTGTCCTGAGGAACCTCTGGGAGTCTGTCCTGAGGAACCTCTGGGAGTCTGGACTGTATCATGGTATCTCCCCTCTCATACGGACTCTAGTCTGGCCTGAGGAACCACTGAGTCTGGGCTGCACCACCACTTATCCTGCACAGAAGTTAACACACTTGAATAATTCAACACGGCCGTGTAGAGATGTTGAAACTTATGTTCGCAAAACAATGTCTAGAACACTTTCCAATGCAGGAAGGTATCGATAGCTTTGTAGGCTAGCTTACAGCTGAAACCATCAATTCACTACCTTACCTTGTCTGTTATAATATGCAAACCATGATTCAAAATATTGCTGATTTTACAGAGCTGATAGTCACAATGTCTCTCAGTCAAGATCATCATTACTGAAGGCTGTGACTCTGTGTGAATGAGGTCATAGGTCTCACTTTCATAAAATATATTTCTTCTTAAATGCAAATGTTGATCAGTACAATAAAATAAGTCCAAAATGGAACAGGTTGTTTTTCCACTTGTAGTCTCATGAAATCAGCCAAAACAAGCTCAATAACTCAATGCATGCACTCCTGTTGAATATCTATTCCCCTGTATTGTGACTAGACCTGGGTAAATCAAGATGTATCCAAGGAGATTTACTTTTTAAAATAAATTACATTTTTATGTATTTTATTTAGTTACTAAAGTCAAATTGCTTGATTTAATGCACACAACGTTTTAATTTGAATGATATTGAACTCCACTCTGGATCGAGTGACTTTCTGTGACTTTGGCAGATGTTGTCATGGTATCTGCTATCGGTATACTGAACCTGGGATTGTGGTAATGTTAGTGTTCACTGCTATCGGGATACTGAACCTGGGATCGTGGTAATGTTAGTGTTCACTGCTATCGGGATACTGAACCTGGGATCGTGGTGAGGCTAGTGTTCACTGCTATCGGGATACTGAACCTGGGATCGTGGTAAGGCTAGTGTTCACTGCTATCGGGATACTGAACCTGGGATCGTGGTGAGGCTAGTGTTCACTGCTATCGGGATACTGAACCTGGGATCGTGGTGAGGCTAGTGTTCACTGCTATCGGGATACTGAACCTGGGATTGTGGTGAGGCTAGTGTTCACTGCTTCTCGTGGGGTTCTAGAACCTGGGTATTTACGTGGTGGTGTTAGTGTTCAGTTGGTACTGAACCTGGGATTGTGGTAATGTTAGTGTTCAGGGCTGTGGGTTCAGTTACTGTTGGTGGGTTCAGTATCGGGATACTGAACCAGGGCTGTGGGTTCAGTGCCGCATACTGAACCAGGGCTGTGGGTTCAGTTACTGCAATACCAGGGCTGTGGGTTCAGTACTGCAATACCAGGGCTGTGGGTTCAGTTATCAGCTGGTATCAGTACTGCAATACCAGGGCTGTGGGTTCAGTTACTGTTGGTGGGTTCAGTACCTGGGATACCAGGGCTGTGGGTTCAGTACCGGGGTTCTACCAGGGCTGTGGGTTCAGTTACACTGCAATACCAGGGCTGTGGGTTCAGTACCGCAATACCAGGGCTGTGGGTTCAGTTACCGCAATACCAGGGCTGCAATACCAGGGCTGTGGGTTCAGTTACTGTTGGTGGGTTCAGTACTGCAATACCAGGGCTGTGGGTTCAGTACTGCAATACCAGGGCTGTGGGTTCAGTTATTGCAATACCAGGGCTGTGGGTTCAGTTACTGCAGTATACCAGGGCGCTGGGTTCAGTTACAGCTGGTGGGTCAGTTATTGCAATACCAGGGCTGCTGGGTTCAGTACTGCAATACCAGGCTGGGTTCAGTACTGCAATACCAGGGCTGTGGTTCAGTACTGCAATACCAGGGCTGTGGGTTCAGTACAGCTGGTATCAGTTATTGCAATACCAGGGCTGTGGGTTCAGTACCGCAATACCAGGGCGCTGGGTTCAGTACTGCAATACCAGGGCGCTGGGTTCAGTACTGCAATACCAGGGCGCTGGGTTCAGTTACAGCTGGTATCAGTTATTGCAATACCAGGGCTGTGGGTTCAGGTACTGTTGGTGGGTTCAGTACCGCAATACCAGGGCTGTGGGTTCAGTTACTGCTGGTATCAGTATACCAGGGCGGTGGGTGCTGGTTCAGTACTGCAATACCAGGGCGCTGGGTTCAGTACTGCAATACCAGGGCGCTGGGTTCAGTACCGCAATACCAGGCGCTGGGTTCAGTACTGCAATACCAGGGCGCTGGGTTCAGTACTGGGGAGGAACAAAACATAATGTAAGCATAAATTATTATATATTTTTCTGTTGTATGTTTACTCCATGTGTAACTCTGTATGTTGAACTGCTTTGCTTTATCTTGACTAGGTTGCAGTTGCAAATGAGAACTTGTTCTCAACTAGCCTACCTGGTCAAATAAAAATGAGGTGATTTGAATACATGCCATTTATCTGAGTGTACAGTGGTCTGGTCTTTCTCTGCTAAATGGCATGCATCTGAGTGTACAGTGGTCTGGTCTTTCTCTGGTTCCTGTAGAAACTTGGAGGTAAACCCAGGATGGATATGGTGAGTTAACGGCGCCACCCGCTTGGCTCTATGGCGCACCCCACCCCACCCCACCCTGCTGGGCTTTAGCACAGCTTGGTGCTGCCTTGGCACGGCGCAGTCTGCTGGTGCACGGCATTCTGCTGGCTGGCTCTGCTGGCTTGGCACGGCGCAGTCTGCTGGCTTGGCACGGCGCAGTCTTGGCACGGCGCAGTCTGCTGGCTTGGCACGGCGCAGTCTGCTGGCAACCAGCACGGCGCAGTCTGCTGGCTTGGCACGGCGCAGTCTGCTGGCTGGCACGGCGCAGTCTGCTGGCTTGGCACGGCGCAGTCTGCTGGCTTGGCACGGCGCAGTCTGCTGGCTTGGCACGGCGCAGTCTGCTGGCTTGGTGGAATGTTGGACAATGTAATATACGATGACATCCTGATCATCAATCTGCAGTGTTCTCTCTCGCTCGTCTTTCACTTCTCTCTCTCGTCTCCTTTGCTCTCTTCACGACAACAGGAGCAAATCGTTGAATGACATCAGGCGGTTCCGTCGCCTACGCAAGTGGTGCGCCAGGTTTCTGAGGGTGGCATGGAGCTGAGCCCCAGCGCCGTGAGCCAAGACCAGCTGCAGATGGCCAGAGCCCGGGTCCACGAGAGTGAGGCCAAGTGGCACAATGTGAGTCCACACACATGCATCCATCAACTGTCCCATCCTGACCGGTAGAACTAGTCACCTGTCCCATCCTGACCGGTAGAACTAGTCACCTGTCCCATCCTGACTGGTAGAACTACTCACCCTGACCTCTTAATAAGTGTTTAAAACCACACTCCCTGGAGGTCTTCACTGGGTTAATGGTTGCCGCTACAAATGAATTCAACAGCAGTTCTTGTCTGTCGTGATTCATCTTGTTTTAAGTGTTTCCCCACCTCCTGTCAGGACCTGACCAAGTGGAAGCTCCGGCGGCACAGGTCTAACTGTGACCTGCGGAGGAAGATGCAGGAGAGGGACAACATCGTCCTGATGGCCAACGCAGGGGTCAGTACAGTCGGGACGTTCAATAGTCTGCAAGAGGACAGGTAAGGGGACGGACATGGAAGACAGACTTAAATAACATTATAGTAGTACGTGTGTGTGTGTGTGTGTGTGTGTGCCTGCCTGCCTGCCCATTCTGCTGTGACATGATCATCACTATTCATGTTTCCTCTCTTCATCTGGTATCACAGGGAAGAGGATGAGTCCCTGTGCAGCAATGGCCACAAGGTCTCTCCGTCCACCGCGTTCAAGGAGGGGTCCCTGGAGCTCCGACCCCACACCAGAGCCCCCACCTCGGTAAGTGAGGGTTCCCTGGTGCTCCGACCCCACACCAGAGCCCCCCACCTCGGTAAGTGAGGGTTCCCTGGAGCTCCGACCCCACACCAGAGCTCCGCTGGCCCTCAGCTCCTCTGTGGAGTCACCCTACAGCCCCGTAGCGTCGGAACCCTTCACCGCCCCCAGCGTGACCCTCCAGGGACCCGGAGCCGTGCCCCAATCAGAGCCCCTCGTCCTAGGGGGAGGAATCACACACTGGTGGAGCCAGACGGAGCTGGAGGATTGGTCACTTTCCCCAACTCTGCCTCTCCCATCTCCTCCCAGACCATCTCTAGCCCAGCTCTCTTCATCTCCACTGGACGAGACCACAACGTCTCCTTGCTCTCAAACGGGATCCCGACGACCCTCCCTGGATCTAGCTCCAGTCTTACTACTGGTACCAGTTCTTCTCTAACTACCTCTGACCCGGTGAACGGTACTGGCTCTAACCTAACCATCGATACCGGCCCCTGTGCCTCCATGGACATCCCAGACCACGCCCTCCTCTCTACTGTAGAGTCCCTGACCTCGGTGGGAGCCTCGGGTCATGTCTCAGCTCCCCAGCAGCAGGAGCTTCCCTCTACAGGTACAGCTCCAGGGCTCCGGGAGGAAGAGGAAGAGGGGCATCTGCCTCTCTCCCAGGGGGATACCGCCGGTCTGAGGGCTCTTCGTCCTGCCTCTCTGCCGGCTTCACCCCCGACCGTTTGGAGCCAAGTCCTCCAGAGTGTCCTCGCTACCCAGGCTCTACAATGTGAGGAATGCTTCTCTCTGTCCCTCTGTCCCTCCGGCTCTGTCGCCCCCCCCCCCCTCCGTCTCTCCCTCTGTTTCTGTCTCTGTGTGACTAATGCCCCCTTCATTTGCACAGTGTGTTTCAGTACCTCTCTCCCTCCCTCTGTCTCTGACCCTTCATTTGCACAGTGTGTTTCAATGCCCCCTTCATTTGCACAGTGTGTTTCAGTGTCTCTGACTCATGCCCCCTTCATTTGCACAGTGTGTTTCAGTGTCTCTGACTCATGCCCCCTTCATTTGCACAGTGTGTTTCAGTGTCTCTGACTCATGCCCCCTTCATTCATTTGCACAGTGTGTTTCAGTACCTCTCTCCCTCCCTCTGTCTCTGACTAATGCCCCCTTCATTTGCACAGTGTGTTTCAGTGTCTCTGACTAATGCCCCCTTCATTTGCACAGTGTGTTTCAGTGTTATTCAGTTCTTCTGCAGGTTGTGCAACAGTTGTACATCTCCTGTGATTGGATGTTCCTCACTGTCTGTATCTAAATACTACTGCCTTCAATGTGTGCTTGGTACTTGTAGTTCTCCCTGGTAGTATGTGGAGGGAGGTGTGTGTGGGGGTCTTGTTACCGTGTGCTTCCTGATCCTCTTCCATCTCCTATGAATAATGCAGTAGTATAATTGAAAGAGACTGTTCCCTATATAGGGGCGGCAGGTGGCCTAGTGGTTGGAGGGAGCGGCAGGTGGCCTAGTGGTTGGAGGGGGCGGCAGGTGGCCTAGTGGTTGGAGGGGCGGCAGGTGGCCTAGTGGTTGGAGGGGGCGGCAGGTGGCCTAGTGGTTGGAGGGGGCGGCAGGTGGCCTAGTGGTTGGAGGGGCGGCAGGTGGCCTAGTGGTTGGAGGGGCGGCAGGTGGCCTAGTGGTTGGAGGGGGCGGCAGGTGGCCTAGTGGGTTGGAGGGGGCGGCAGGTGGCCTAGTGGTTGGAGGGGGCGGCAGGTGGCCTAGTGGTTGGAGGGGGCGGCAGGTGGCCCAGTGGTTGGAGGGGGCGGCAGGTAGCCTAGGCAGGTGGCCTAGTGGTTGGAGGGGGCGGCAGGTGGCCTAGTGGGTTGGAGGGGGCGGCAGGTGGCCTAGTGGTTGGAGGGGGCGGCAGGTGGCCTAGTGGGTTGGAGGGGGCGGCAGGTGCCTAGTGGTTGGAGGGGGCGGCAGGTGGCCTAGTGGGTTGGAGGGGGCGGCAGGTGGCCTAGTGGTTAGAGGGGCGGCAGGTGGCCTAGTGGTTGAGGGGGCGGCAGGTTTCAATACCCGAGCAGACAAGGTGAAAAACCTGTCAATGTGCCCTTGAGCAAAGCACTTCATCCTAATTTTCTCCAGGGACACAACACTTTACACTGCACCCATCATACTACTATGACTGACCCTGTACAACTCTGCCCTGTCTTCTACCTACAGTTGGAGAAGACTGCTTCCACACGCCCCCAGAAAATGGTCACTATCTCAGAGGTCGCTGTCAGGGCTCTGCCCTGGGCCACAGCCAATCGGAGCAGTGTGAACCAGGAAGTAGAGGGTGGGATTCAGACCCAGCCCTCCATCCTGAAGACCAGAGGGGTTCCTGGACCTGCCACCCACCCCAAACCCTTACCCCTTCTCTCCTGCCCAGCATCCCTGTCTCAGTCAGACAGAATGGCTCTGCACAGGTGAGCTCAACAGTCTATACCTTGTGACATCATCCGTACCTGGACTGTCTTAATTAGGGCCAGAGTTTTACCCAACTGTTTATTTCTCCTTTATTTAACCAGGTCGGCCAGTTGAGAACAAGTTCTCATTTACAACTGCAACCTGGTCAAGATAAAGCAAAGCAGTGCGATACAAACACAGTTACACATTGAATAAACAAACCTAGTCAATAACACAATAGGGAAGTCAGTGTGCACATGAGGTAGGACAAGGGAGGGAAGGCAATAAAGAGGCCATTGTGGGGAAAAATTACAATATAGCAATTACACTGGAGTGGTAGATGTTGCAGAAGATAAATGTGCAAGTAGAGATACTGGGGTGCAAAGGAGCATAATAACAATTTGGGGATGAGGTAGTTGGTTGGGCTATTTACAGATGGGCTTTATAGAGGTGCAGTGATCTGTAAGCTGCTCTGACAGCTGATGCTTAAAGTTAGAGAGGGAGATATGAGTCTCCAGCTTCAGTGATTTTTGCAGTTCGTTCCAATCATTGGCAGCAGAGAACTGGAAGGAAAGGCGGCCAAAGGAGGAATTGGCTTTGGAGGTGACCAGTGAGATATACCTGCTGGAGCGTGTACTACGGGTGGGTGCTGCTATGGTGACCAGTGAGCTGAGATAAGGTGGGGCTTTACCTAGCATATACTTATAGATGACCTGGAGCCAGTGGGTTTGGTGACAAATATGTAGCGAGGGCCTGCCAATGAGAGCGTACAGGTCGCAGTGGTGTGTAGTATATGGGGCTTTGGTGACACAACGGATGGCACTGTGAAAGACTGCATCCAATCTGCTGAGTAGTGTTGCAGACTCTCCTAAGTCAAGGATCGGTAGGATAGTCAGTTGTACGAGGGTATGTTTGGCAGCATGAGTGAAGGAGGCTTTGTTGCGATATAGGAAGCCAGTTCTAGATTTAATTTTGGATTGGAGATGTTTAAGATGTTTAATGTGAATCTGGAAGGAGAGTTTAGTCTAACCAGACATCTAGGTATTTGTAGTTATTTGGTAGACATATTCTAAATCAGAACCGTCCAGAGTAGTGATGCTAGACGGGCGGGCAGCGATCGGTTGAAGAGCATGCATTTAGTTTTACTTGGATTTAAGAGCAGTTGGAGGCCAAGAAAGGAGAGTTGTATGGCATTGAAGCTCGTCTGGAGGTTAGTTGAGTGTCCAACGAAGGGCCAGAGGTATACAGAATGGTGTCGTCTGCGTCAAGTTCGATCAGAGAATCACCAGCAGCAAGAGCGACATCTTTGATATATACAGAGAAAATAGTCGGCCCGATAATTGAACCCTGAGGCACCCCCCCATACAGACTGCCAGAGGTCCGGACAACAGACCCTCCGATTTTACACACTGAACTCTATCTCTTCAGAGAAGTAGTTGGTGAACCAGGCGAGGCAGTCATTTGAGAAACCAAGGCTGTTGAGTCTGCCAATAAGAATGTGGTGATTGACAGAGTCTAAAGACTTGGCCAGGTCAATGAATACGGCTGCACAGTTCTCTTATCGATGGCGGTTATGATATCGCTTAGGACCTTGAGCGTGGCTGAGGTGCACCCGTGACCAGCTCTGAAACCAGATTGCATAGCGGGGAGGGTACGGTGGGATTCTAAATCTGTTTGTGACTTGGCTTTCAAAGACCTTCGAGAGGCAGGGTAGGATGGATATAGGTCTGTATCAGTTTGGGTCTTGAGTGTCTCCCCCTTTGAAGAGGGGGATGACTGCGGGAGCTTTCCAATCTTTGGGGATCTCAGACGATATGAAAGAGGTTGAACAGGCTGGAAATAGGGGTTGCAACAATGGTGGGGGATAATTTTAGAGGGCCTAGATTGTCTAGCCCAGCTGATTTGTAGGGGTCCAGATTGTCTAGCCCAGCTGATTTGTAGGGGTCCAGATTTTTCATCTCATTCAGAACATCCGTTTTTTGGGTGAAGGGGAAATGGGGAGGCTTTGGGCAGGTTGCTGTGGGGGATCTGAGCTGTTGACCGGTATAGGGGTAGCCAGGTGGAAAGCATGACCAGCCGTAGAAAAATGCTTATTGAAATTCTCTATCGTAGTGTTATCGGTGGTGAGTGTTTCCTAGCCTCAGTGCAGTGGGCAGCTGCATGGATTTTAGGTTCCCCTGAACTTTTTTAGAGTTTGTGCTACAGGATCCTAATTTCTGTTAAAAGCTAGCCTTTGCTTTCCTAACTGCCTGTGTATATTGGTTCCTAACTTCCCTGAAAAGTTGCATCTCGCGGGGCTATTCGATGCTAATGCAGTCCGCCACAGGATGTTTTTGTGCTGGGCAGTCAGGTCTGGAGTGAACCAAGGGCTATATCTGTTCCTAGTTGTACATTTTTTGAATGGGGCATGCTTATTTAAGTTGGTTTGAGGAAAGTATTTTTAAAGAATAACCAGGTATCCTCTACTGACGTGTTGAGGTCAATATCCTTACAGGAGACCCGGGCCAGGTCGATTAGAAAAACCTGCTCGCAGAAGTGTTTCAGGGAGCGTTTGCCAGTGATAAGTGGAGGCCGCTTGACTGCAGACCCATTACGGACGCAGGCAATGACTCAGTGGTCACTGAGATCCCTGGTTGAAGACAGTAGAGAGATATTTAGAGAGCAGGTTGGTCAGGATATCTGAGGGTGCCCGTGTTTACGGATTTGGGGTTTCACCTTGTAGGTTAATTGATAATTTGTGTATCTAGCTTAGATTGTAGGACGGCCAGGGTGTTAAGCATGTCCCAGTTTAGGTCACCTGACAGTACGAGCTCTGAAGATAGATGGGGGAAATCAATTCACATATGGTGTCCAGAGCACAGCTGGGGGAAGAAGGTTGTCTATATAGCAAGCAGCAACGGTGAGACTGGTTTCTGAAAAGGTGGATTTTTAAAAGTAGAAGCTTGAATTGTTTGGGCACAGAACTCTAGGCTATATCTGCAGTAGGTTGCAACTCCGCCCCCTTTGGCAGTTCTATCTTGCCAGAAATTGTTATAGTTAGGGATGGACTTTTCTGGGTTTTTGTCTTCCTAAGCCAGGATTGACACGGCTAGGACATCAGGGTTGGCAGAGTTTTATTCGATGCTTCAGCACAAGCTTAGGAGGCTTCTGATGTTAACAAACATGAACCAAAGGCTTTTACGGTTACAGAAGTCAACAGATGAGAGCACCTGGGGAATGGGAGTGGGGCTGTAGGGCCTGGGTTAACCTCTACATCACTAGAGAAGGAGTAGGGTAAGGGTATTGGTAAAGGCTATAAGAACTGGTCGTCTAGTGTGTTATGGTAGGACAGAGTAAAAGGAGCAGGTTTCTGGGAGCAGAAGAATAGATTCAAGGCATAATGTACAGACAAGGATGTGAATACAGTGAACCTAAGCATTGTGTAATGATGAGCGAGGTTTTGTCTCTAGAGACACCATTTAAACCAGGTGAGGTCACCTCGTGTGGGAGATGGAACGTAAGGGCTAGCTAAGGCATATTGTGCGGGGCTGGAGGCTCTACAGTGAAATAAGACCGTAATCACTAACCAAAACAGCAATGGGAAAAGGCATATTGACATTAGGGAGAGGCATGAGTAGCCAACTGATCATAGAGTCCACTGAGTAGCTAGGCGAGCTGTTGACACGGCGATTCAGACAGCTAGCGGGCCGGGCTAGCAGACTGGCTTTAGAGGGACGTCGCGACGGTAGCCTCCTCGGACGGTTACGTCGGCAGACCAGTCGGGATTGGCAGGGCTCCGTGTAGTAAAAGGGGTCCAGGCCAATTGTCAAAATAGGTAGTGTAGCCCAAGAAATTGACTGATGGACCTCTTCAACTAGCTGGGAGATGGGTGTAGCACGAGGCTAGGCTAACTGGTGTTTGCTTCCGGACAGAGACGCTAGCCTGGAGTAGCCATTCGGAGCAGGGGGTCTGGTTTCGTGGCACATCGAATCTCCAGGTGTCACCTTCACCTTGTGTCTCCTCCTCAGGTACGTCACAGTGACAGAGTGAGTCTTACCTTGAAGATTAACAGTCGACCACACTTTGGTTTCAACACTCACTGGGACTCGACAGGAGCAAGAGTCGGAGGCATCCAACCAGGTGAGTTGACTCCACCACTCCCCTCCTTCAGGGATGGATGGGGACACCTATGTCCTGTCTACCGTGTTAGCATTGGTTGTAATCCAAGAAGCGCTTAGTAGGTAAGATGTCAACAGAAATGTAGCAACAACAGTAAGTAATGGATGAATAGAAGTTTGAACAAACAGCTGAATATTTATCTTTTTTTGGGGGGAGATATGTTTTAGTCTAAAGGTGTCTTGGTGCTAGAAACGGTTGAATTGACCGTGGCTGGGTCGTTAGTAATGACATGGTGGTTCCTTCGATGTCCATTACCTACAGTACAGGGAGATACTCATGAATGTTTAAACAGACCTGTGAGAGGTGTGACTTACCCTGCAACAGAGACCTAGTCAGAACCACTCTGGATATCTGTAATCAGGATCTATAACCTTATACTGTTCCTCTGGGTCCGTCAGGTGTGACTGGAAATACCATCTACTGCTGTCCTGTAGCTCCTCCTCTCTCTCTCTACTGCTGTCCTGTAGCTCCTCCTCTCTCTCTCTACTGCTGTCCTGTAGCTCCTCTCTCTCTCTACTGCTGTCCTGTAGCTCCTCTCTCTCTACTGCTGTCCTGTAGCTCCTCTCTCTCTCTACTGCTGTCCTGTAGCTCCTCTCTCTCTCTCTCCTGCTGTCCTGTAGCTCCTCTCTCTCTCTACTGCTGTCCTGTAGCTCCTCCTCTCTCTCTCTACTGCTGTCCTGTAGCTCCTCTCTCTCTCTCCTGCTGTCCTGTAGCTCCTCCTCTCTCTCTACTGCTGTCCTGTAGCTCCTCTCTCTCTCTCTACTGCTGTCCTGTAGCTCCTCTCTCTCTCTCTACTGCTGTCCTGTAGCTCCTCCTCTCTCTCTACTGCTGTCCTGTAGCTCCTCTCTCTCTCTACTGCTGTCCTGTAGCTCCTCCTCTCTCTCTACTGCTGTCCTGTAGCTCCCTCTCTCTCTACTGCTGTCCTGTAGCTCCTCCTCTCTCTACTGCTGTCCTGTAGCTCTCTCTCTACTGCTGTCCTGTAGCTCCTCTCTCTCTCTACTGCTGTCCTGTAGCTCCTCTCTCTCTCTACTGCTGTCCTGTAGCTCCTCTCTCTCTACTGCTGTCCTGTAGCTCCTCTCTCTCTCTACTGCTGTCCTGTAGCTCCTCTCTCTCTCTACTGCTGTCCTGTCTCTCTCTCTACTACTGTCCTGTAGCTCTCTCTCTACTCCTGTAGCTTCTCTCTCTCTCTGCTGTCCTGTACCTCCTCTCTCTCTCCTGCTGTCCTGTAGCTCCTCTCTCTCTCTCTCCTGCTGTCCTGTAGCTCCTCTCTCTCTCTCCTGCTGTCCTGTAGCTCCTCTCTCTCTCTCCTGCTGTCCTGTAGCTTCTCTCTCTCTCCTGCTGTCCTGTAGCTCCTCTCTCTCTCCTGCTGTCCTGTGGCTCTCTCTCTCTACTGCTGTCCTGTAGCTCCTCTCTCTCTCTACTGCTGTCCTGTAGCTCCTCTCTCTACTACTGTCCTGTCCTCTCTCTACTACTGTCCTGTGCTTCTCTCTCTCTCTGCTGTCCTGTAGCTCCTCTCTCTCTCCTGCTGTCCTGTAGCTCCTCTCTCTCTCTGCTGTCCTGTAGCTCCTCTCTCTCTCTCTAGCTGTCCTGTAGCTCCTCTCTCTCTCTCTCTCTGCTGTCCTGTAGCTTCTCTCTCTCTCTGCTGTCCTGTAGCTCCTGCTGTCCTGTAGCTCCTCTCTCTCTCCTGCTGTCCTGTAGCTCCTCTCTCTCTCTCTGCTGTCCTGTAGCTCCTCTCTCTCTCCTGCTGTCCTGTAGCTTCTCTCTCTCTCTGCTGTCCTGTAGCTCCTCTCTCTCTCCTGCTGTCCTGTAGCTCCTCTCTCTCTCCTGCTGTCCTGTAGCTTCTCTCTGTCCTGCTGTCCTGTCCTCCTCTCTCTCTCCTGCTGTCCTGTAGCTCCTCTCTCTCTCTACTGCTGTCCTGTAGCTCCTCTCTCTCTCCTGCTGTCCTGTAGCTCCTCCTCTCTCTCTACTGCTGTCCTGTAGCTCCTCTCTCTCTCCTGCTGTCCTGTAGCTCCTCTCTCTCTCTCTCCTGCTGTCCTGTAGCTCCTCCTCTCTCTCTACTGCTGTCCTGTAGCTCCTCTCTCTCTCTCTGCTGTCCTGTAGCTCCTCTCTCTCTCTCTCCTGCTGTCCTGTAGCTCCTCCTCTCTCTCTACTGCTGTCCTGTAGCTCCTCCTCTCTCTCTACTGCTGTCCTGTAGCTCCTCCTCTCTCTCTACTGCTGTCCTGTAGCTCCTCCTCTCTCTCTACTGCTGTCCTGTAGCTCCTCTCTCTCTCTACTGCTGTCCTGTAGCTCCTCTCTCTCTCCTGCTGTCCTGTAGCTCCTCTCTCTCTCTCTCTGCTGTCCTGTAGCTCCTCTCTCTCTCTCTCCTGCTGTCCTGTAGCTCCTCTCTCTCTCTCTCCTGCTGTCCTGTAGCTCCTCCTCTCTCTCTCCTGCTGTCCTGTAGCTCCTCCTCTCTCTCTACTGCTGTCCTGTAGCTCCTCCTCTCTCTCTCCTGCTGTCCTGTAGCTCTTCTCTCTCTCTACTGCTGTCCTGTAGCTCCTCCTCTCTCTCTCTACTGCTGTCCTGTAGCTCCTCCTCTCTCTCTCTACTGCTGTCCTGTAGCTCCTCCTCTCTCTCTACTGCTGTCCTGTAGCTCCTCTCTCTCTCTCTACTGCTGTCCTGTAGCTCCTCCTCTCTCTCTACTGTCCTGTAGCTCCTCCTCTCTCTCTACTGCTGTCCTGTAGCTGCTTCTCTCTCTCTCTACTGATGTCCTGTAGCTCCTCCTCTCTCTCTCTACTGCTGTCCTGTAGCTCCTCCTCTCTCTCTACTGCTGTCCTGTAGCTCCTCCTCTCTCTCTACTGCTGTCCTGTAGCTCCTCCTCTCTCTCTCTACTGCTGTCCTGTAGCTCCTCCTCTCTCTCTCTACTGCTGTCCTGTAGCTCCTCCTCTCTCTCTCTACTGCTGTCCTGTAGCTCCTCCTCTCTCTCTCTACTGCTGTCCTGTAGCTCCTCCTCTCTCTCTACTGCTGTCCTGTAGCTGGTGCTGTCCTGTAGCTCCTCCTCTCTCTCTACTGCTGTCCTGTAGCTCCTCCTCTCTCTCTCTACTGCTGTCCTGTAGCTCCTCCTCTCTCTCTACTGCTGTCCTGTAGCTCCTCCTCTCTCTCTCTCTACTGCTGTCCTGTAGCTCCTCCTCTCTCTCTACTGCTGTCCTGTAGCTCCTCCTCTCTCTCTCCTGCTGTCCTGTAGCTCCTCTCTCTCTGTCGTCCTGTAGCTCCTCCTCTCTCTCTCTCCTGCTGTCCTGTAGCTCCCTCTCTCTCTGCTGTCCTGTAGCTCCTCTCTCTCTCTCTACTGCTGTCCTGTAGCTCCTCCTCTCTCTCTCTCTCTACTGCTGTCCTGTAGCTCCTGTAGCTCCTCCTCTCTCTCTACTGCTGTCCTGTAGCTCCTCCTCTCTCTCTCTACTGCTGTCCTGTAGCTCCTCCTCTCTCTCTCTACTGCTGTCCTGTAGCTCCTCCTCTCTCTCTCTGCTGTCCTGTAGCTCCTCCTCTCTCTCTCTACTGCTGTCCTGTAGCCCTCCTCTCTCTCTACTGCTGTCCTGTAGCTCCTCCTCTCTCTCTCTACTGCTGTCCTGTAGCTCCTCCTCTCTCTCTACTGCTGTCCTGTAGCTCCTCCTCTCTCTCTACTGCTGTCCTGTAGCTCCTCCTCTCTCTCTCTACTGCTGTCCTGTAGCTCCTCCTCTCTCTCTACTGCTGTCCTGTAGCTCCTCCTCTCCTCTACTGCTGTCCTGTAGCTCCTCCTCTCTCTCTACTGCTGTCCTGTAGCTCCTCCTCTCTCTCTACTGCTGTCCTGTAGCTCCTCCTCTCTCTCTACTGCTGTCCTGTAGCTCCTCCTCTCTCTCTACTGCTGTCCTGTAGCTCCTCCTCTCTCTCTACTGCTGTCCTGTAGCTCCTCCTCTCTCTACTGCTGTCCTGTAGCTCCTCCTCTCTCTCTCTACTGCTGTCCTGTAGCTCCTCCTCTCTCTCTCTACTGCTGTCCTGTAGCTCCTCCTCTCTCTCTCTACTGCTGTCCTGTAGCTCCTCCTCTCTCTCTACTGCTGTCCTGTAGCTCCTCCTCTCTCTCTACTGCTGTCCTGTAGCTCCTCCTCTCTCTCTCTACTGCTGTCCTGTAGCTCCTCCTCCTCTCTCTACTGCTGTCCTGTAGCTCCTCCTCTCTCTCTCTGCTGTCCTGTAGCTCCTCCTCTCTCTCTACTGCTGTCCTGTAGCTCCTCCTCTCTCTCTCTACTGCTGTCCTGTAGCTCCTCCTCTCTCTCTACTGCTGTCCTGTAGCTCCTCCTCTCTCTCTACTGCTGTCCTGTAGCTCCTCCTCTCTCTCTACTGCTGTCCTGTAGCTCCTCCTCTCTCTCTACTGCTGTCCTGTAGCTCCTCCTCTCTCTCTACTGCTGTCCTGTAGCTCCTCCTCTGTCTACTGCTGTCCTGTAGCTCCTCCTCTCTCTCTACTGCTGTCCTGTAGCTCCTCCTCTCTCTACTGCTGTCCTGTAGCTCCTCCTCTCTCTCTCTACTGCTGTCCTGTAGCTGCTGCTCTCTCTCTGCTGTCCTGTAGCTCCTCCTCTCTCTCTACTGCTGTCCTGTAGCTCCTCCTCTCTCTCTGACTGCTGTCCTGTAGCTCCTCCTCTCTCTCTCTCTACTGCTGTCCTGTAGCTCCTCCTCTCTCTCTCTACTGCTGTCCTGTAGCTCCTCCTCTCTCTCCTACTGCTGTCCTGTAGCTCCTCCTCTCTCTCTCTACTGCTGTCCTGTAGCTCCTCCTCTCTCTCTACTGCTGTCCTGTAGCTCCTCCTCTCTCTCTCTACTGCTGTCCTGTAGCTCCTCTCTCTCTCCTGCTGTCCTGTAGCTCCTCTCTCTCTCCTGCTGTCCTGTAGCTCCTCCTCTCTCTGTCGTGTAGCTTGCCTCAACATAGTGAAAGCCTCTCCTCTCCCTCCAGGTAGTCCTGCAGAGTTGTGCCAGCTCCGTGCAGGTGATGAGATAGTGTCTGTTGGTGGGCACAGGGTGGCAGAGATGAGCCACAGCCAGTGGAAGGGCATGATGACCTCCGCCCTGCAGAAAGGCAGTCTCACCATGGATGTACAGCGCTATGGTAACAACGGTGTGCTCCCCCCTGACCTGCTGGGAGCTCTGTTTGTCCCTCACCACTTCCCCCCCTGACCTGCTGGGAGCTCTGTTTGTCCCTCACCACTTCCCCCTGACCTGCTGGGAGCTCTGTTTGTCCCTCACCACTCCCCCTGACCTGCTGGGAGCTCTGTTTGTCCCTCACCACTCCCCTGACCTGCTGGGAGCTCTGTTTGTCCCTCACCACTCCCCTGACCTGCTGGGAGCTCTGTTTGTCCCTCACCACTCCCCCCTGCTGACCTGCTGGGAGCTCTGTTTGTCCCTCACCACTCCCCCCTGACCTGCTGGGAGCTCTGTTTGTCCCTCACCACTTCCCCCTGACCTGCTGGGAGCTCTGTTTGTCCCTCACCACTTTCCCCCTGACCTGCTGGGAGCTCTGTTTGTCCCTCACCACTCTCCCCCTGACCTGCTGGGAGCTCTGTTTGTCCCTCACCACTCCCCCCTGACCTGCTGGGAGCTCTGTTTGTCCCTCACCACTTCCCCCCCTGACCTGCTGGGAGCTCTGTTTGTCCCTCACCACTTCCCCCCTGACCTGCTGGGAGCTCTGTTTGTCCCTCACCACTTCCCCCCTGACCTGCTGGGAGCTCTGTTTGTCCCTCACCCTCACTCACTTCCCCCCCCTGACCTGCTGGGAGCTCTGTTTGTCCCTCACCACTTCCCCCTGACCTGCTGGGAGCTCTGTTTGTCCCTCACCACTTCCCCCTGACCTGCTGGGAGCTCTGTTTGTCCCTCACCACTTCCCCCTGACCTGCTGGGAGCTCTGTTTGTCCCTCACCACTTCCCCCTGACCTGCTGGGAGCTCTGTTTGTCCCTCACCACTTCCCCCTGACCTGCTGGGAGGTCTGTTTGTCCCTCACCACTTCCCCCTGACCTGCTGGGAGGTCTGTTTGTCCCTCACCACTTCCCCCCTGACCTGCTGGGAGCTCTGTTTGTCCCTCACCACTTCCCCCTGACCTGCTGGGAGCTCTGTTTGTCCCTCACCACTTCCCCCTGACCTGCTGGGAGGTCTGTTTGTCCCTCACCACTTCCCCCCTGACCTGCTGGGAGCTCTGTTTGTCCCTCACCACTTTCCCCCCTGACCTGCTGGGAGCTCTGTTTGTCCCTCACCACTTTCCCCCTGACCTGCTGGGAGCTCTGTTTGTCCCTCACCACTTCCCCCTGACCTGCTGGGAGCTCTGTTTGTCCCTCACCACTTCCCCCCCTGACCTGCTGGGAGCTCTGTTTGTCCCTCACCACTTCCCCCCCCACTGACCTGCTGGGAGCTCTGTTTGTCCCTCACCACTTTCCCCCTGACCTGCTGGGAGCTCTGTTTGTCCCTCACCACTTCCCCCGGCCTGCTGGGAGCTCTGTTTGTCCCTCACCACTTTCCCCCTGACCTGCTGGGAGCTCTGTTTGTCCCTCACCACTTTCCCCCTGACCTGCTGGGAGCTCTGTTTGTCCCTCACCACTTCCCCCTGGCCTGCTGGGAGCTCTGTTTGTCCCTCACCACTCCCCCTTGACCTGCTGGGAGCTCTGTTTGTCCCTCACCACTTCCCCCCCTGACCTGCTGGGAGCTCTGTTTGTCCCTCACCACTTCCCCCTGACCTGCTGGGAGCTCTGTTTGTCCCTCACCACTTCCCCCCCCACCCCCGGCCTGCTGGGAGGTCTGTTTGTCCCTCACCACTCCCCCCCCCTGACCTGCTGGGAGCTCTGTTTGTCCCTCACTCACCACTCCCCCCCGACCTGCTGGGAGCTCTGTTTGTCCCTCACCACTCCCCCCACCCCCTGACCTGCTATGAGCTCTGTTTCTGTGTCCCTCACCACTCTCTCCCTGGCCTGCTGGGAGCTCTGTTTGTCACTTGCCTTCCTGTAGTGTCTACTGATTTTGTGAATCAATGTTTGTAAACCCTTTGTGGGACCGGGCCTGTCTTGTGACGGACTGGGTCAGAGGCCCTGTGGGACCGGGCCTCGATCATCCATCTGACCAGTGGTGTTCTGACACTTACAGGTCCAACTGATACCAGTGGAGATGCAACGATGGTGAAACTGGCCCAGATCAACGGACAAGAGGTCAATGTGTGACACTTTTTTTTCATACAATCAGTGTTGACATCTCTAACGCATTTACTGACATGATTTGAGTGATGAAGGAAACGGGTTCCAAAAACATCCGAATAATGTAAATCTCCGTGTCTTTTCCCTTCTTAGGGGGTGACCTCTAAGAGCAGGAAGGGAGGTTTTCAGGACGATCCTCTGACTGTCCGAAGTAAAGGTAATGAATGAATTGACTGGGACTTGACAGTGCCTTCAGGAAGTATTCACACCCCTTGACTTGGTCCACATTTTGTTAGTCTGAATTTAAAATGGATAAAAATAGAGGTTTTATGTCAAAGGCCTACACAATACCCCATAATGTCAGTGTAATTATGTTTTGAGATTTTTTGTTGAAATTCATAAAATAAAATAATTGCTGTAGTGACTTTGGTCAATAACTATTCAATCCTTTTGTTATGGCCTAAATACTATGTGCGATTAGTGATTTTTAACATGAAAAATATAAATAATCACCACCTCTCTGTACCCCGCTCATACAATTCTAAGGTCCCTCGGTTAAACAGTGCATTCCAAACACAGATTCGACCACAAAGACCAGGGAGGTTTTCCAATGCCTCCTAAAAGAAGGGCACCGATTGGTAGATGGGTAAACATTAAATAAAAGCAGACATTGAATATCCCTTTGAGGTAAAGTTATTCATTACACTTTGGATGGTGTATCAATACACCCAGTCACTACAAAGATACAGGCGTCCTTCCTAACTCAGTTGCCGGAGAGGAAGGAAACCACTCAGTGATTTCACCATGAGGCCAATGGTGACTTTAGAACAGTTCGAGGTTAATGGCTGTGACAGGAGACAACTGAGGATGGATCAACATGGTTGTTACTCCACAATACTAACCTACAGTAAATGACGGAGGGAAGAGAAGGAAGTCTGTATAGAATAAAAAAATAATATTAAACATGAAACAAAAATGACGACAAATAATGAATTTATTGTCCTGAATACAAAGTTATGTTTGGGACACATCAGACTTCCGCTCTCCATATGTTCAAGCATAGACCGGGGCTGCATCATGTTATGGGTATGCTTGTCATCAGCAAGGGCTTTTAAAAAAAAAAAATTATAAAAAGAAACAATGGCGCTAAGCACAGGCAAAATCCGAGAGGGAAAGCTGATCATCTGCTTCCACCAGACACTGGGAGAGGAACAATTTTCCACATGACAACGTAAGGCCAAATGTAGACGGGAGTTGCTTACCAAGGCGGAATGTTCCGGACTAGCTTAAAGTTTTGACTTAAATCAGCTGGAAAATATATGGCAAGACAATGATTGTCTAGCAATGATCAACAACCAGCTTGAATTTAAATAATGTACATATATATTGTGAAATCCAAGTGTGTAACTCTCTTAGACTCACAGCTGTAATCGCTGCCAAAGGTGACTCCCTAACATGAATTGACTCAGGGGTGTGAATACTTACGGAAATTAGATTACTGCATTGCATTTACAAACATTTCTAAAAACACTTTGTCATTATGGTGTGTGTGTGTGTGTGTGTGTGTGTGTGTGTGTGTGTGATCTATTTAGTCAACTTTGAATTCAGGCTGTAACACAACAAAATGTGGAATAAGTCCAGGAGTATGAATACGTTGAAGACTCTATCTTTGAAATGACTGAAGATTTTTTTTTCAGTTTCCTAGTAGTTCCCGGATGTTACTCTACGGAAACTCAGTTACTCTCGCACTTCCTCTTCTCTTTCACACTTCCTGTTTCCCCTCTGTGTAGAACATGATCTGATTGTTTTGAAAACCCAGAAAAGGAGAGCAGAGTTCTTTAATCAGGAAGGTAACAGTCAATGTTAATGTCTGTCGCCAGGCTTTGTTGTTGGCTGGGGCTTGTTGGTTTATATTCAATTAGTCATTAAGACATTTATGCATTTGCTTTGTAGATTAAATCAACTCGGGCGATTGCTTGTTTGTGCTCGAATCTGCTGCTCATATATATTTAACACAAATATAAATGCAATGATTTTAGTTCATATAAGGAAATCAAATTCATTAGGCCCTAATTGATGGATTTCAAATGACTGGGAATACAGAGATGGTTTTGTTGGTCACATAGACCTTATCTATAGCTGGAGACGGGACCTCTCCTGGTTACCCAGTCTGCTCCTGGTTACCCAGTCTGCTCCTGGTTACCCAGTCTGCTCCTGGTTACCCAGTCTGCTCCTGGTTACCCAGTCTGCTCCTGGTTACCCAGTCTGCTCCTGGTTACCCAGTCTGCTCCTGGTTACCCAGTCTGCTCCTGGTTACCCAGTCTGCTCCTGGTTACCCAGTCTGCTCCTGGTTACCCAGTCTGCTCCTGTAGCTGGCAGTGTCATAATGTAGTTTTTTCCCCTCAGCCTCACCAGGAGTCAGCTCTATGGTCTATCTGTGTGGTGAGTGTGTGTGTGTGTGTGTGTTCAACCTCACCAGGAGTCAGCTCTATGGTCTACCTGTGTGGTGAGTGTGTGGTGTGTGTGTTCAACCTCACCAGGAGTCAGCTCTATGGTCTACCTGTGTGTGGTGTGTGTGTGTGTGTTCAGTGTCACCAGGAGTCAGCTCTATGGTCTACCTGTGTGTGTGTGTGTGTGTGTGTGTGTTCAACCTCACCAGGAGTCAGCTCTATGGTCTACCTGTGTGGTGAGTGTGTGTGTGTTCAACCTCACCAGGAGTCAGCTCTATGGTCTACCTGTGTGGTGAGTGTGTGTTCAGCCTCACCAGGAGTCAGCTCTATGGTCTACCTGTGTGGTGAGTGTGTGTTCAGCCTCACCAGGAGTCAGCTCTATGGTCTACCTGTGTGGTGAGTGTGTGTTCAACCTCACCAGGAGTCAGCTCTATGGTCTACCTGTGTGGTGAGTGTGTGTTCAACCTCACCAGGAGTCAGCTCTATGGTCTACCTGTGTGGTGAGTGTGTGTGTGTGTGTGTTCAACCTCACCAGGAGTCAGCTCTATGGTCTACCTGTGTGGTGGGTGTGTGTGTGTGTGTGTGTGTGTGTTCAGCCTCACCAGGAGTCAGCTCTATGGTCTACCTGTGTGGTGAGTGTGTGTTCAACCTCACCAGGAGTCAGCTCTATGGTCTACCTGTGTGGTGAGTGTGTGTGTGTGTGTGTGTTCAGCCTCACCAGGAGTCAGCTCTATGGTCTACCTGTGTGGTGAGTGTGTGTTCAACCTCACCAGGAGTCAGCTCTATGGTCTACCTGTGTGTGGGTGTGTGTGTGTTCAGCCTCACCAGGAGTCAGCTCTATGGTCTACCTGTGTGGTGAGTGTGTTCAGCCTCACCAGGAGTCAGCTCTATGGTCTACCTGTGTGGTGGGTGTGTGTGTGTGTGTGTTCAACCTCACCAGGAGTCAGCTCTATGGTCTACCTGTGTGGTGAGTGTGTTCAGCCTCACCAGGAGTCAGCTCTATGGTCTACCTGTGTGGTGAGTGTGTTGTGTGTGTGTTCAGCCTCACCAGGAGTCAGCTCTATGGTCTACCTGTGTGTGTGTGTGTGTGTGTGTGTGTGTGTGTGTTCAGCCTCACCAGGAGTCAGCTCTATGGTCTACCTGTGTGGTGAGTGTGTGTGTGTGTTCAACCTCACCAGGAGTCAGCTCTATGGTCTACCTGTGTGGTGTGTGTGTGTGTGTGTGTTCAGCCTCACCAGGAGTCAGCTCTATGGTCTACCTGTGTGGTGTGTGTGTGTTCAACCTCACCAGGAGTCAGCTCTATGGTCTACCTGTGTGGTGAGTGTGTGTTCAGCCTCACCAGGAGTCAGCTCTATGGTCTACCTGTGTGTGTGTGTGTGTGTTCAACCTCACCAGGAGTCAGCTCTATGGTCTACCTGTGTGGTGTGTGTGTGTGTGTGTGTGTGTTCAGCCTCACCAGGAGTCAGCTCTATGGTCTACCTGTGTGTGTGTGTGTGTGTTCAACCTCACCAGGAGTCAGCTCTATGTCTACCTGTGTGTGTGTGCAGTGCTCGGAAGTTGAAGCAACAGCATTCCAGTATCTGGATCATCACTCCCAAGCAGCTCTGTGATTAGTTGATTACTACCTAGTCAGTGTGTGTGAATGTCAGCTGATTGGCGCTGTGGTTTGAGATCATTCAGAAGGCTCTTGGGTCCTGGGTTTGCAGTGTTCTCTGATTCACCCAGAAGGCTCTATTGGGTCCTTGGTTTGCAGTGTGCTCTGATTTACCCAGAAGGCTCTATTGGGTCCTTGGTTTGCAGTGTTCTCTGATTCACCCAGAAGGCTCTATTGGGTCCTTGGTTTGCAGTGCTCTCTGATTCACCCAGAAGGCTCTATTGGGTCCTTGGTTTGCAGTGCTCTCTGATTCACCCAGAAGGCTCTATTGGGTCCTTGGTTTGCAGTGCTCTCTGATTCACCCAGAAGGCTCTATTGGGTCCTTGGTTTGCAGTGCTCTGATTTACCCAGAAGGCTCTATTGGGTCCTTGGTTTGCAGTGCTCTGATTTACCCAGAAGGCTCTATTGGGTCCTTGGTTTGCAGTGCTCTCTGATTAAATCATAAATAGAATGATGATAAATGTGGTGATATTATAAGTAAGCCCGATTTGGGGAAACATTTATTCTCACATTGGCTGACTGTTAAAACACTCTCTCTCCCCCCTCTCTCTCTCTGTTAGGAGGATCGGCGTCGGCGATATCTGATGTAAGTCATAGGAACAAGATGGGGGAACACTGGCTCTTAAGGGTGTGTGTGTTGTGACTGAGTATTGGGGGGTTGGTTATTGTGACTGAGGATTGGGTGATGGGGGGGTGTTGTGACTGAGTATTGGGGGGACGGTGTGAAGGGTAATATTCTGGGATGTCCTCTAGCTCCAGGTGCCGTCCCTCAGCACCTCCCCCTCCAGTTGGTCCTGGGACTCCGAGGAAGAGAGGAGGAGGCAGGAGAAGTGGCAGGAGGAGCAGGAGCGCCTCCTACAGGTCAGGAAGACGCAAATGCCACTTAGCCTGGAACCACACTGAGCAAATGCCACTTAGCCTGGAACCACACTGAGCAAATGCCACTTAGCCTCGAACCACACTGAGCAGATGCCACTTAGCCTGGAACCACACTGAGCAAATGCCACTTAGCCTGGAACCACACTGAGCAAATGCCACAGCCTCGAACCACACTGAGCAAATGCCACTTAGCCTCGAACCACACTGAGCAAATGCCACTTAGCCTGGAACCACACTGAGCAAATGATGCCAACCACACTTAGCAAATGCCACTTAGCCTCGAACCACACTGAGCAGATGCCACTTAGCTTGGAAGCACACTGAGCAAATACCACTTAGCCTGGAACCACACTGAGCAAATGCCACTTAGCCTGGAACCACACTGAGCAGATGCCACTTAGCCTGGAACCACACTGAGCAAATGCCACTTAGCCTGGAACCACACTGAGCAGATGCCACTTAGCCTGTAACCACACTGAGCAAATACCACTTAGCCTGGAACCACACTGAGCAAATGCCACTTAGCCTGGAACCACACTGAGCAAATGCCACTTAGCCTCGAACCACACTGAGCAGATGCCACTTAGCCTGGAACCACACTGAGCAGATGCCACTGATCTTTGACTTCAGTGATTCAGTGTGGAGCTGCTTCCATTGGACCTGTTCGTGCCCCATGTCTGTTATGATAAATAACCAATTCTGGGCTAAACTTACCCGTAGTCTGAGGGAACTGATTGGACAGTTGTCTTGTGTGATGTTGTACAGGAGAAGTACCGTCAGGACCAGGAGAGACTGGATGCTGAGTGGCAACAGGCCCAGGAGGAGGCAGGGGTGGAGGGATACAGGCAGGCTGAGGTGACCCCTGATCCTCTACCGTCCAGATGCATCGTGGGATATGTAGTCCCTTGTGTCAAATCATCCACACCGAACATGGAGAGCTCAGGAGACATGACCAATGGGATCGCTGGCCTTGCCAGTCCTCAGCCAGCCTTGAGCCAGCCCATGCCCCCTGTTGCCCATGTGGCATCCAATCAAAAGGAAGTTGTTTCGGACGGGGGAAGGGAGGAGCCTCGTCCTCAAGAAGGGAGGAACCTGGAAGAGGAGACTGAAGTGGCAGAAGGAGATAATTGGTGAGGAAGACCACACCTTGGTTATTATTTAGTTCTGGTGATGTTTAAACCCTCTGCCCGGTGGCACTTACGGCCCTGTTCAAGAGAATCAAATCCTTGATGCATTGTGGGTCAATTGTGACTGACTTATCTACAAATATTGACTAGTTTATGATTTCAAGGTGATTTGTGGACCAGTCAGTCACAACCTTGCTGGCTGCTGTCTAGAAATTGACTCTGCTGTGATTGTCCTCTCGCCCTCTGTCCTCTCGCCCTCTGTCCTCTCGCCCTGTCCTCTCGCCCTCTGTCCTCTCGCCCTCTGTCCTCTCGCCCTCTGTCCTCTCGCCCTCTGTCCTCCCCCTCTGTCCTCTCGCCCTCTGTCCTCTCGCCCTCTGTCCTCTCGCCCTCTGTCCTCTCGCCCTCTGTCCTCTCGCCCTCTGTCCTCTCGCCCTCTGTCCTCTCGCCCTCTGTCCTGGCTGCCTCCTCTGCTGCCTCTGCCTCCAGGTCTGGGGACTCCTATGGTTTCACCCAGCTATCTATAGCTGACAGGTCAGTCAGTACTAGAGACTCCTATGATTTCACCAAGCTAGGGGGCTTGGGAGTGCACCTTTGTGATGACAAACTGTAAATGAATCGTGTGATTTGTATGACTAGTTGTGCTCAGTGTTTGTATGTGTGAGTACTGCAGGGTGTTGTCTTGTATAACCTTACAGACTTGTGTGTGTGTGTGAGTACTGCAGGGTGTTGTCTTGTGTAACCTGACAGACGTGTGTGTGTGTGTGTGTGTGTGTGTGTGTGTGTGTGTGTGTGTGTGTGTGTGTGTGTGTGTGTGAGTACTGCAGGGTGTTGTATAACCTGACTTGTGTGTTTGTTGATCAGGATGAAATCCAGGTCCTCCCCATCGTTGGAGGGTTTCCACAGACAGGAGGTGAAAGGTCAGACTCTGCTGTTGACTGTCCCTCTGTTTAATGAGTGGCTCCCCATTCCAAACCCAGCCTTGATGTTGATGCACTTTACACCATGTTGGTCAAATCTAACCAGGCCTCATTTACCCGAGACCCAGGGGACAGGGGTGGGTAATGACACTAACCAGCCCTCTCATTTACCCTAGGCCCAGGGAGACAGGGGTGGGTAATGACACTAACCAGTTCTCTCATTTACCCTAGGCCCAGGGAGACAGGGGTGGGTAATGACTAACCAGTCCTCATTTACCCTAGGCCCAGGGAGACAGGGGTGGGTAATGACTCTAACCAGGCCTCATTTACCCTAGGCCCAGGGAGACAGGGGTGGGTAATGACTCTAACCAGTCCTCATTTACCCTAGGCCCAGGGAGACAGGGGTGGGTAATGACACTAACCAGTCCTCATTTACCCTAGGCCCAGGGAGACAGGGGGTAATGACTAACCAGTCCTCATTTACCCTAGGCCCAGGGAGACAGGGGTGGGTAATGACACTAACCAGCCCTCTCATTTACCCTAGGCCCAGGGAGACAGGGGTGGGTAATGATACTAACCAGCCCTCTCATTTAGCCGAGGCCCAGGGAGACAGGGGTGGGTAATGACACTAACCAGTCCTCTCATTTACCCTAGGCCCAGGGAGACAGGGGTGGGTAATGACACTAACCAGCCCTCTCATTTACCCTAGGCCCAGGGAGACAGGGGTGGGTAATGACACTAACCAGCCCTCTCATTTACCCTAGGCCCAGGGAGACAGGGGTGGGTAATGACACTAACCAGTCCTCTCATTTACCCTAGGCCCAGGGAGACAGGGGTGGGTAATGACACTAACCAGCCCTCTCATTTACCCTAGGCCCAGGGAGACAGGGGTGGGTAATGACACTAACCAGTCCTCTCATTTACCCTAGGCCCAGGGAGACAGGGGTGGGTAATGACACTAACCAGTCCTCTCATTTACCCTAGGCCCAGGGAGACAGGGGTGGGTAATGACACTAACCAGTCCTCTCATTTACCCTAGGCCCAGGGAGACAGGGGTGGGTAATGACACTAACCAGCCCTCTCATTTACCCTAGGCCCAGGGAGACAGGGGTGGGTAATGACACTAACCAGCCCTCTCATTTACCTAGGCCCAGGGAGACAGGGGTGGGTAATGACACTAACCAGCCCTCTCATTTACCCTAGGCCCAGGGAGACAGGGGTGGGTAATGACACTAACCAGCCCTCTCATTTACCTAGGCCCAGGGAGACAGGGGTGGGTAATGACACTAACCAGTCCTCTCATTTACCCTAGGCCCAGGGAGACAGGGGTGGGTAATGACACTAACCAGCCCTCTCATTTACCTAGGCCCAGGGAGACAGGGGTGGGTAATGACACTAACCAGCCCTCTCATTTACCCTAGGCCCAGGGAGACAGGGGTGGGTAATGACACTAACCAGCCCTCTCATTTACCTAGGCCCAGGGAGACAGGGGTGGGTAATGACACTAACCAGCCCTCTCATTTACCCTAGGCCCAGGGAGACCTGGGTCCTCCTCATTTAGCTGGGGCCCAGGGAGACAGGGTGGGTAATGACTCTAACCAGTCCTCTCATTTAGCCGAGGCCCAGGGAGACAGGGGTGGGTAATGACTCTAACCAGTCCTCTCATTTAGCCGGGGCCCAGGGAGACAGGGGTGGGTAATGACTCTAACCAGTCCTCTCATTTAGCAGAGGCCCAGGGAGACAGGGGTGGGTAATGACTCTAACCAGTCCTCTCATTTAGCCGGGGCCCAGGGAGACAGGGGTGGGTAATGACTCTAACCAGTCCTCTCATTTAGCCGAGGCCCAGGGAGACAGGGGTGGGTAATGACTCTAACCAGTCCTCTCATTTAGCAGAGGCCCAGGGAGACAGGGGTGGGTAATGACTCTAACCAGTCCTCTCATTTAGCCGAGGCCCAGGGAGACAGGGGTGGGTAATGACTCTAACCAGTCCTCTCATTTAGCCGAGGCCCAGGGAGACAGGGGTGGGTAATGACTCTAACCAGTCCTCTCATTTAGCCGAGGCCCAGGGAGACAGGGGTGGGTAATGACTCTAACCAGTCCTCTCATTTAGCCGAGACCCAGGGAGACAGGGGTGGGTAATGACTCTAACCAGTCCTCTCATTTAGCCGAGACCCAGGGAGACAGGGGTGGGTAATGACTCTAACCAGTCCTCTCATTTAGCAGAGGCCCAGGGAGACAGGGGTGGGTAATGACTCTAACCAGTCCTCTCATTTAGCCGAGGCCCAGGGAGACAGGGGTGGGTAATGACTCTAACCAGTCCTCTCATTTAGCCGAGGCCCAGGGAGACAGGGGTGGGTAATGACACTAACCAGTCCTCTCATTTAGCCGAGGCCCAGGGAGACAGGGGTGGGTAATGACTCTAACCAGTCCTCTCATTTAGCCGAGGCCCAGGGAGACAGGGGTGGGTAATGACTCTAACCAGTCCTCTCATTTAGCCGAGACCCAGGGAGACAGGGGTGGGTAATGACTCTAACCAGTCCTCTCATTTAGCCGAGGCCCAGGGAGACAGGGGTGGGTAATGACTCTAACCAGTCCTCTCATTTAGCAGAGGCCCAGGGTAATGACTCTAACCAGTCCTCTCATTTAGCCGAGGCCCAGGGTAATGACTCTAACCAGTCCTCTCATTTAGCCGAGGCCCAGGGTAATGACTCTAACCAGTCCTCTCATTTAGCCGAGGCCCAGGGTAATGACTCCTCACCTTTCTGTATTGTGATAGAGGGGTTTGTTTTCACCTATTGGTCGTTGGAATAATATTGTTCACTCAATGGACAATGCTCATGTGTCTGTCCTTTTTATTGGTCTTTCTGTACGAACTATGATTTGTTTTACCGTCGTGACTCTGCTCTCTGGTTGGTTATTAGGCGCTACCAGGGAGGTCGCTAGGAGGAAGCTTCCTCAGAGCATGTCCTTAGTAGAGGCTGAGAGGCAACAGATCCTGGACGAGATGAGGAAGAGGACCGCTCTGCTGACAGACAACAGCTGGATACGACAACGCTCCACCTCTGACAACAAACAACCAACTAACCGGCGAGGGCCAATGAGGAGGTAGGAGGGGGGGGTTGTCAACCAACTAACCGGCGAGGGCCTATGAGGAGGTAGGAGGGGGTGGTTGTCAACCAACTAACCGGCGAGGGCCTATGAGGAGGTAGGAGGGGGGTTGTCAACCAACTAACCGGGAGGGCCAATGAGGAGGTAGGAGGGGGGTTGTCAACCAACTAACCGGCGAGGGCCTATGAGGAGGTAGGAGGGGTTGGTTGTCAACCAACTAACCGGCGAGGGCCAATGAGGAGGTAGGAGGGGGGGGTTGTCAGGTAACCAGCGAGGGCCTATGAGGAGGTAGGAGGGGGGTTGTCAACCAACTAACCGGCGAGGGCCATGGAGGGGGGGGTTGTCAACCAACTAACCGGCGAGGGCCAATGAGGAGGTAGGAGGGGGTTGTCAACCAACTAACCGGCGAGGGCCAATGAGGAGGTAGGAGGGGGGTTGTCAACCAACTAACCGGCGAGGGCCAATGAGGAGGTAGGAGGGGGTTGTCAACCAACTAACCGGCGAGGGCCAATGAGGAGGTAGGAGGGGGGTTGTCAACCAACTAACCGGCGAGGGCCAATGAGGAGGTAGGAGGGGGGTTGTCAACCAACTAACCGGCGAGGGCCAATGAGGAGGTAGGAGGGGGGGGGGTTGTCAACCAACTAACCGGCGAGGGCCAATGAGGAGGTAGGAGGGGGGGGGGTTGTCAACCCAGTAACCGGAGGTGGTAGGAGGGGGGGTCAACCCAGTAACCGGCGAGGACCTATGAAGAGGTAGGAGGGTGTGTGCCATTTGGAACATACCTCTCTCTACGTGACCTGTTATCTGACCTCTCCATCTGACCTCTCGGCAGGTACGACTCTCTGGACAACCTTCCCTCTTCCACCACCCTGCTCTCTAACCCCCAACGCCCCCACTCCTCCCTGGGTTTCGCCGCCCCGTACCGTCCCCCCTCCTCCCGGCACAGCATGAGTGTGGCCCTGGGGGGTTACTCCAACGGGACTCAGAAGCACAGCCCTACCTGGCCCCGCCCCTTCAGCACATCTTCCCCCGGCCAACACCGGAGAGGAACCCGTCACCGGCGAATCACGACCCGTCTCACAGCAGCACCACCGGTAATGGACCAATCAGGACTTGTGTTGTATGTTTAAAAGTGCATTTTGAAAGCGTTCCGAGACCTTGACTTTGTTACATTACAGCCTTGTTCAAAAATGGATTAAATCGTTTCTTCCCCCTCATCAATCTATACAATCTACACACAATACCCCATAATGACATCACAATGACCCCATAGTGACATCACAATACCCCATAATGACAAACATTTTTTCACATTTATTAAAGATTACACATTTACTTAAGTATTCAGACCCTTTAATCAGGACTTCGTTGAAGGCATCTTTGGCAGCGATTACAGCCTCGTCTTCTTGGGTATGACGAGAGAGCTGTCCCGATTACAGTCTTCTTGGGTATGACGAGAGAGCTGTCCCGAAGCCACTGCTGTGTTGTCTTGGCTGTGTGAACTTTCACTCGAGTCAGAGGTCCTGAGCACTTCTCTCCGTTCTTCTTTCCCTCGATCCTGACAAGTGTCTCAGTCCCTGCTGTTGAAAAACATCCTCTCAGCATGATGCTGCCACCACCAAGCTTCACCGTAGGGACGGTGCCAGGTTTCCTACAGATGTGATGCTTGGCGTTCAGGCCAAATAGTTCAATCTTGGTTTCATCAGACCAGAGAATCTTGTTTCTCACGGTCAGAGTCCTTTAGGTGCCTTTTGGGAAACTCAGGCTGTCATGTGTCTTTTACTGAGGAGTGGATTCAGTCTGGCCACTCTACCATAAAGGCCTGATTGGTGGAGTGCTGCAGAGATGGTTGTCCTTCTGGAAGGTTCTCCCATCTCCACAGAGGACCTCTGGAGCTCTGTCAGAGTGACCATCGGGTTCTTGGTCACCTCCCTGACCAAGGCCCTTCTCCCCGATTGCTCAGTTTGGCCGGGCAGCCAGATATAGAAAGATTCTTGGTGGCTCCAAACTTCTTCCATTTAAGAAACGATGGAGGCCACTGTGTTCTTGGAACTTAAATGCTGCAGAATTTGTGGGTACCCTTCCCCAGATCTGTGCCTCGACACAATCCTGTCTCGGAGCTCTACGGACAATTCCTTCGACCTCATGGCTTTGGTTTTTGCTCTGACCTTATAGACAGGTGTCTTTCCAAATCATGTCCAATCTATTTAATTTACCACAGGTGAACTTCCAGTCAACTTGTAGACAGATCTTTAGGATGATCAATAGAAACAGGATGCACCTGAGATCAATTTCAAGTCTCATAGCAAATTGTCTGAATACTTCTGTAAATAAGGTGTTTCTGTGTTTGTCAAGTGTCTAAAAACATGTGTTCACTTTGTCACTATGGGGTCTTGTGATGTCACTATGGGGTCTTGTGATGTCACTATGGGGTCTTGTGATGTCACTATGGGGTCTTGTGATGTCACTATGGGGTCTTGTGATGTCACTATGGGGTCTTGTGATGTCACTATGGGGTCTTGTGATGTCACTATGGGGTCTTGTGAATGGGGTCTTGTGATGGGGTCTTGTGAATGGGGTCTTGTGAATGGGGTCTTGTGAATGGGGTCTTGTGAAATGTCACTGGGGTTTGGATTAGATTGAGGAAGAAATCAGGCAGGCTGTAATGTAACACTGGTTGAAGTCAAGGGGTGTGAACACTTTCCAAATCCACCATCTGAGTTTGAGTGCTGTAGTCTCCTCATACAGTCTGATCCCAGAGAGGAGAATGAGAGCATTAGTAACGAGGATGAATGCATGATTAACAGTCTCAGGAACGGAACGGGCTTCATGCATATACAATAAGTCATCATAATACATTAGACACAAGGGACTTTGTGAAAATAAAAACCCAATTTCAGTTTTATCTTCCTGGTGAACTTGTAGCTCATCGTCCAGCCGTATACCAAGGCATTTGTAGGAGGACCTTTTCAATGGCTGTTCCCCCAGACCTTGTCTGGTCCCTCTGATCCCCCTCTCTCTCATCTTACCCCCAGACCTTGTGGATCAGTCTGGTCCCTCTGATCTCCTTCTCTCTCATCTTACCCCCAGACCTTGTAGATCAGTCTGGTCCCTCTGAGCCCCTTCTCTCTCATCTTACCCCCAGACCTTGTGGATCAGTCTGGTCCCTCTGATCCCCTTCTCTCTCATCTTACCCCCAGACCTTGTAGATCAGTCTGGTCCCTCTGATCCCCTTCTCTCTCATCTTACCCCCAGACCTTGTGGATCAGTCTGGTCCCTCTGATCCCCTTCTCTCTCATCTTACCCCCAGACCTTGTAGATCAGTCTGTCCCTCTGAGCCCCTTCTCTCTCATCTTACCCCCAGACCTTGTAGATCAGTCTGGTCCCTCTGAGCCCCTTCTCTCTCATCTTACCCCCAGACCTTGTAGATCAGTCTGGTCCCTCTGATCCCCTTCTCTCTCATCTTACCACTAGACCTTGTGGATCAGTCTGGTCCCTCTGAGCCCCTTCTCTCATCTTACCACTAGACCTTGTGGATCAGTCTGGTCCCTCTGATCCCCTTCTCTCTCATCTTACCACCAGACCTTGTGGATCAGTCTGGTCCCTCTGATCCCCTTCTCTCTCATCTTACCACCAGACCTTGTGGATCAGTCTGGTCCCTCTGATCCCCCTCTCATCCTGTTTGTTCCTGTTCCCTCTCTCCCTCCAGAGTGCTGACTTCTCGTCAGGTGTGTTCAGTGTGTGTGTGTCCTATGGGCAGAGGGGCTGCCATGGTCATTGAGACCCTGAACCTCTGCTTCCACCTGGCCTGTTTTCAGGTGAGTCTGGTCTGGACCTCCATTCACCTGGTTGGAGGAGGGTCCTCTACAAAACCTGTCAGCACACTCAATCACCCTTCACAGCATGTGCTAATGGGCACTGTAGCTGGCTGACTGACTGGCTTCACCTGGGCACTGTAGCTGGCTGACTGACTGGCTTCACCTGGGCACTGTAGCTGGCTGACTGACTGGCTTCACCTGGGCACTGTAGCTGGCTGACTGACTGGCTTCACCTGGGCACTGTAGCTGGCTGACTGACTGGCTTCACCTGGGCACTGTAGCTGGCTGACTGACTGGCTTCACCTGGGCACTGTAGCTGGCTGACTGACTGGCTTCACCTGGGCACTGTAGCTGGCTGACTGACTGGCTTCACCTGGGCACTGTGACTGACTGACTGGCTTCACCTGGGCACTGTGACTGACTGACTGGCTTCACCTGGGCACTGTAGCGGACTGACTGACTGGCTTCACCTGGGCACTGTGACTGACTGACTGGCTTCACCTGGGCACTGTAGCTGACTGACTGACTGGCTTCACCTGGGCACTGTGACTGACTGACTGGCTTCACCTGGGCACTGTAGCAGACTGACTGACTGGCTTCACCTGGGCACTGTAGCTGGCTGACTGACTAATGCTAACTCTCTTTCTCTGTGGTGGTAGGGCTGGTAATGCTAACTCTCTTTCTCTGTGGTGGTAGGGCTGGTAATGCTAACTCTCTTTGTGGTGGTAGGGCTGGTAATGCTAACTCTCTTTCTCTGTGGTGGTAGGGCTGGTAATGCTAACTCTCTTTCTCTGTGGTGGTAGGGCTGGTAATGCTAACTCTCTTTCTCTGTGGTGGTAGGGCTGGTAATGCTAACTCTCTTTCTCTGTGGTGGTAGGGCTGGTAATGCTAACTCTCTTTCTCTGTGGTGGTAGGGCTGGTAATGCTAACTCTCTTTCTCTGTGGTGGTAGGGCTGGTAATGCTAACTCTCTTTCTCTGTGGTGGTAGGGCTGGTAATGCTAACTCTCTTTCTCTGTGGTGGTAGGGCTGGTAATGCTAACTCTCTTTCTCTGTGGTGGTAGGGCTGGTAATGCTAACTCTCTTTCTCTGTGGTGGTAGGGCTGGTAATGCTAACTCTCTTTCTCTGTGGTGGTAGGGCTGGTAATGCTAACTCTCTTTCTCTGTGGTGGTAGGGCTGGTAATGCTAACTCTCTTTCTCTGTGGTGGTAGGGCTGGTAATGCTAACTCTCTTTCTCTGTGGTGGTAGGGCTGGTAGGCTAACTCTCTTTCTCTGTGGTGGTAGGGCTGGTAATGCTAACTCTCTTTCTCTGTGGTGGTAGGGCTGGTAATGCTAACTCTCTTTCTCTGTGGTGGTAGGGCTGGTAATGCTAACTCTCTCTTCTCTGTGGTGGTAGGGCTGGTAATGCTAACTCTCTTTCTCTGTGGTGGTAGGGCTGGTAATGCTAACTCTCTTTCTCTGTGGTGGTAGGGCTGGTAATGCTAACTCTCTTTCTCTGTGGTGGTAGGGCTGGTAATGCTAACTCTCTCCTCACACGGTGGTAGGGCTGGTAATGCTAACTCTCTCTCCTCACACGGTGGTAGGGCTGGTAATGCTAACTCTCTTTCTCTGTGGTGGTAGGGCTGGTAATGCTAACTCTCTCTCCTCACGGTGGTAGGGCTGGTAATGCTAACTCTCTCCTCTGGTGGTAGGGCTGGTAATGCTAACTCTCTCTCTGTGGTGGTAGGGCTGGTAATGCTAACTCTCTCTCTGTGGTGGTAGGGCTGGTAATGCTAACTCTCTCTCTGTGGTGGTAGGGCTGGTAATGCTAACTCTCTCTCTGTGGTGGTAGGGCTGGTAATGCTAACTCTCTCTCTGTGGTGGTAGGGCTGGTAATGCTAACTCTCTCTCCTCACACGGTGGTAGGGCTGGTAATGCTAACTCTCTTTCTCTGTGGTGGTAGGGCTGGTAATGCTAACTCTCTTTCTCTGTGGTGGTAGGGCTGGTAATGCTAACTCTCTCTCCTCACACGGTGGTAGGGCTGGTAATGCTAACTCTCTTTCTCTGTGGTGGTAGGGCTGGTAATGCTAACTCTCTTTCTCTGTGGTGGTAGGGCTGGTAATGCTAACTCTCTCTCCTCACACGGTGGTAGGGCTGGTAATGCTAACTCTCTTTCTCTGTGGTGGTAGGGCTGGTAATGCTAACTCTCTCTCCTCACACGGTGGTAGGGCTGGTAATGCTAACTCTCTTTCTCTGTGGTGGTAGGGCTGGTAATGCTAACTCTCTTTCTCTGTGGTGGTAGGGCTGGTAATGCTAACTCTCTCTCCTCACACGGTGGTAGGGCTGGTAATCAGTGTTTTAGTTGATTCTCCTGATTCAGTCCATCTTCTCCTCCCCTCAGTGTGGTACTGGTAATGCCGACTTGGAGGGTCAGAGGTCTGGTAGAGCCCAGAACTCAGAATCACAACACGGGAAGCCTTACTGTGACCCCTGCTATATCCGACTCAAGTGTAAGTCATTTCTACAGAACATAAAGGGCCGATAAGAATCTCCCTCCTCCCAATGTATCCAAGTCATTTTACTCTGCTGGCCCGTTCTACTGGTCCACCTGCTCTCTCGGTCCCTGCACCTCATTTTACTCTGCTGGCCCGTTCTACTGGTCCACCTGCTCTCTCGGTCCCTGCACCTCATTTTACTCTGCTGGCCCGTTCTACTGGTCCACCTGCTCTCTCGGTCCCTGCACCTCATTTTACTCTGCTGGCCCGTTCTACTGGTCCACCTGCTCTCTCGGTCCCTGCACCTCATTTTACTCTGCTGGCCCGTTCTACTGGTCCACCTGCTCTCTCGGTCCCTGCACCTCATTTTACTCTGCTGGCCCGTTCTACTGGTCCACCTGCTCTCTCGGTCCCTGCACCTCATTTTACTCTGCTGGCCCGTTCTACTGGTCCACCTGCTCGGTCGCTGCACCTGTGGTGTAGCTGGCCATTTTAATGAGAACATGCCTGACATATGATGTCTATTTAGAGAAGACGGGCCTGCCATTTTGGAAGTCCTGTCCAAGTACTCTGTAATTAGATGGTGTCATTACTACATCAGATGTTTTATTAGATCAGACATAATCAGATGTTCTCTTATCAACCTTTCAGCACACCTTGCCACTTCCCTGTGACCAGAATGCATTGCAGCAGATTGAGGAAGAGACGACGACAACAACCTCAAACACGACGGTGGAGATCTTGACTATGACCTTGTGTTGACCATGTATTTAGAGCTGGGTTGAACTTTCTTTTAGGGAACAATGTACCGATTTATACTATTGGCTGTGACTCAAATGGCTTCCTATTCCCTACGTAGTGCACTACTACCCATAGGGCTCTGGTCAAAAGTAGTGCACTACTACCCATAGGGCTCTGGTCAAAAGTAGTGCACTATGTAGGGAATAGGTGGCCTTTTGGGACATGTCTCAAAGATGCAGTTTTGGTGTTCCTAGTTCATGAACTACTGTACTTCTCCACATACCCTATGTCTGTGACTAAGATGCAGTTTTGACTAAACTACTGTACTTCTCCACATACCCTATGTCTCTGACTAAGATGCAGTTTTGGTGTTCCTAGTTCATGAACTACTGTACTTCTCCACATACCCTATGTCTCTGACTAAGATGCAGTTTTGGTGTTCCTAGTTTTGGTGAACTACTGTACTTCTCCACATACCCTATGTCTCTGACTAAGATGCAGTTTTGGTGTTCCTAGTTAATGAACCACTGTACTTCTCCACATACCCTATGTCTCTGACTAAGATGCAGTTTTGGTGTTCCTAGTTAATGAACCACTGTACTTCTCCATACCCTATGTCTCTGACTAAGATGCAGTTTTGGTGTTCCTAGTTAATGAACTACTGTACATGTCCGTAGCTTTTAATATGCAATCGATGTCCACAACAATAGACACGTGTAGTTAAGAGCTATAAGGGAGTTTTAAATCACAGTTGTACTTGGGATTTGTTTTTTTTCTTGTTGATGAAGTAAATAAATGAGGCTCTAATAAATGAATCTAATTAATGTGATTGTATTGGAGATGCTTCTTTTGTTTTTTTTCTTTGTCGACAAATTTCTACCTTAAAATAAAGTTAGATTGTAGATTCTTTTGTTTGTTGAAATATGTTAAGATTTACTTTTGTATTTTCATTTTTTTGAGATGTCTAAAATATTAGTAGCTCAAACAAGTGTTAGAAAAAGGACTTCTCACATGTTGATGGTCACTGGAACTCTGGTGGACTCTGGAAGCAGGGAGGCTTGTTGTATGACTCACTGATGTATAAAGGGGCCTCCTTTTAAAAGGAATTTACCCTCTAAACTGTTTAATGTTTGTAAATAAAAAGGACCAGGTGTTGAGCATTTAATCTGTGTATTCTAGATACGGACAGTGACTATCGGGGCGGCAGAGTGTAGAGGAGGCAGGTAGCCTAGTGGTTAGAGTGTAGAGGAGGCAGGTAGCCTAGTGGTTAGAGTGTAGAGGAGGCAGGTAGTCTAGGGTTAGGTGTAGAGGAGGCAGTGGTTAGAGTGTAGAGGAGGCCTGTGGCCTAGTGGTTAGAGTGTAGAGGAGGCAGGTAGCCTAGTGGTTAGAGTGTAGAGTGTAGGGAGGCAGGTAGTCTAGTGGTTAGAGTGTAGAGGAGGCAGGTAGGTGGTTAGAGTGTAGAGGAGGCTAGCCTAGTGGTTAGAGTGTAGAGGAGGCAGGTAGGCCTAGTGGTTAGAGAAGGCAGGTGGCCTAGTGGTTAGAGTGTAGGACTAGAAACCAAAAGGTTGCAAGATCGAATCCCTGAGCTGACAAGTGGCAACATCGGTCCTTCTGCCCCTGAACAAGGCAATTAATCCACTGTTCCCCGATAGGCTGTTATTGAAAATAAGGATTTGTTCTTAACTGACTTGCTGAGTTAAATCAAGGTAAAATTGGATAAGGATGTCCCTTTAGGTTGTCATGGCTGTGTTTCACCACTAGATGGCAGTTTTTGATTAATTTTATTCTACCTTTATTTAACTAGGCAAGTCAGTTATTAAGAACAAATTCTTATTTTCAATGACAGCCTACCGAGGAACAGTGGGTTAACCGCCTGTTCAGGGACAGAAGGACAGGGTTAGACCCCGTCTGGTCTATAGTAGTGGACCCTACCCCGTCTGGTCTATAGTAGTGGACCGCTACCCCGTCTGGTCTATAGTAGTGGACCGCTACCCCGTCTGGTCTATAGTAGTGGACCGCTACCCCGTCTGGTCTATAGTAGTGGACCGCTACCCAGTCTGGTCTATAGCAGGGGACCGCTACCCCGTCTGGTCTATAGCAGGGGCCATCTAGAGGGAGGTGGAGGAAGAATCTAGAGGGAGGAGGGAGCGAGCGAGAGGTAGTGAAGAGGGAGGTGGTGGAGAGGGTACTCACTGTTGAAGTTGAAAACAAGTTAAATTGTTTGATAGGGTGCATTAAATCATGTGTTCCTTCTGATTCTGGAAATCTTTATCCTGATCACAACTCACGTACACACAGCGTAGACATACACAACGTACGAACACACAGTCATGATTTAATGAACCAAATCAAATACAGTAGACTGCTTCGTCTTTCAGCAATGGGCACTCATATCTCTCATATCTCTCTTTCCCCCTCTCCTCCCTCTCTCCTTTCTCCTCTCCCTCTCCTTCTCTCTCATCTCTTGTCCTCTCATCTCCCTCCTCCCTCTCCCTCCCTCCTTTCTCCTCTCCCCTTCTCATCTCCCCTCGCTCCCTCTCTCTTCTCCTCTCCCCCCGCTCCCTCTCTCTTCTCCTCTCCCCCTATCTTGTTGATGTCTTTATAGATCCAATCGCCTATGAGTGATGTTATTAATATCTTGGTTGGAGGTCAGGCACCTGAGTCTGTCAGTACATAGGGATGATGTCAGTATCTCTTTATCCTCATCTCCCTCTTTTCCTCTCCCTCTCCTCTCTCCTCATCTCACTCTCCTCTCTGAGACTCTCCTCTGAAACAGTCCCCACTATCTCCATCTAGGCCTCTGTCTGAAACAGAGGACTAGACAGAGTGGGGACCATGAGGATGTCTGAAACAGAGGAGTAGATAGTGTGGACCATGAGGAGGTCTGAAACAGAGGGCTAGACAGAGTGGGGACCATGAGGATGTCTGTAACAGAGGACTAGATAGTGGGGACCATGAGGATGTCTGTAACAGAGGACTAGATAGTGGGGACCATGAGGAGGTCTGAAACAGAGGACTAGATCGAGTGGAGACCAAGAGGTCTGAAACAGAGGACTAGATAGATGCAGGTTAGAACCACATTCCCTCCCCTTTAACTCATGGGGGTTTATGTCCAATCTCCATGGGGGTTAGGGTCCAATCTCCATGGGGGTTAGGGTCCAGCCTCCATGGGGGTTAGGGTCCAATCTCCATGGGGGTTAGGGTCCAATCTCCATGGGGGTTAGGGTCCAGCCTCCATGGGGGTTAAGGTCCAATCTCCATGGGGGTTAGGGTCCAATCTCCATGGGGGTTAGTGTCCAATCTCCATGGGGGTTAGGGTCCAATCTCCATGGGGGTTAAGGTCCAATCTCCAAGGGGTTAAGGTCCAATCTCCATGGGGGTTAGGGTCCAATCTTCATGGGGGTTAGGGTCCAATCTCCATTGGGGTTAAGGTCTAATCTCCATGGGGGTTAGGGTCCAATCACCATCGGGGTTAAGGTCTAATCTCCAGGGGGTTAGGGTCCAATCACCATCGGGGTTAAGGTCTAATCTCCATGGGGGATGGGGTCCAATCTCCATGGGGGTTAGGGTACAGCCTCCATGGGGGTTTAGGTCCAATCTCCATGGGGGTTAGGGCTCAGCCTCCATGGGGGTTAGGGTCCAATCTCCATGGGGGTTAGGGTCCAATCTCCATGGGGGTTAGGGTCCAATCTCCATGGGGGTTAGGGTCCAATCTCCATGGGGGTTAGGGTCCAATCTCCATGGGGGTTAGGGTCCAATCTCCATGGGGGTTAAGGTCCAATCTCCATGGGGGTTAGGGTCCAATCTCCATGGGGGTTAGGGACCAGCCTCTCCATGGGGGTTAGGGACCAGCCTCCATGGGGGTTAGGGTCCAGCCTCCATGGGGGTTAGGGTCCAGCCTCCATGGGGGTTAAGGTCCAATCTCCATGGGGGTTAAGGTCCAATCTCCATGGGGGTTAAGGTCCAATCTCCATGGGGGTTAGGGTCCAATCTCCATCGGGGTTAAGTTGTAATCTCCATGGGGGTTAGGGTCCAATCTCCATGGGGGTTAGGGTCTAATCTCCATGGGGGTTATGGTCCAATCTCCATTGGGGTTAGGGTCCAATCTCCATCGGGGTTAAGTTCTAATCTCCATGGGGGTTAGGGTCCAATCTCCATGGGGGTTAGGGTCTAATCTCCATGGGGGTTATGGTCCAATCTCCATTGGGGTTAGGGTCCAATCTCCATGGGGGTTAGGGTCCAATCTCCATGGGGGTTAGGGTCCAATCTCCATCGGGGTTAAGTTCTAATCTCCATGGGGGTTAGGGTCCAATCTCCATGGGGGTTAGGGTCCAATCTCCATGGGGGTTAGGGTCCAATCTCCATGGGGGTTAGGGTCCAGCCTCCATGGGGGTTAGGGTCCAATCTCCATGGGGGTTAGGGTCCAGCCTCCATGGGGGTTAGGGTCCAATCTCCATGGGGGTTAGGTTCCAGCCTCCATGGGGGTTAGGGTCCAATCACCATGGGGGTTAGGGTCCAATCTCCATGGGGGTTAGGGTCTAATCTCCATGGGGGTTAGGGTCCAATCTCCATGGGGGTTAGGGTCCAGCCTCCATTGGGGTTAAGGTCCAATCTCCATGGGGGTTAAGGTCCAATCTCCATTGGTGTTAATCTCCATGGGGTTAAGGCCAATCTCCATGGGGTTAAGGCCCCAATCTCCATGGGGTTTAAGGTCCAGCCTCCATGGGGGTTAGGGTCCAATCTCCATGGGGGTTAGGGTCCAGCCTCCATGGGGGTTAGGGTCCAATATCCATGGGGGATAGGGTCCAATCTCCATGGGGTTTAGGTCCAATCTCCATGGGGCTTAAGGTCCAGCCTCCATGGGGGTTAGGGTCCAATCTCAATGGGGGTTAGGGTCCAATCTCCATGGGGGTTAAGGTCCAATCTCCATGGGGGTTAGGGTCCAATCTCCATGGGGGTTAGGTCCAGCCTCCATGGGGGTTAGGTCCAGCCTCCATGGGGGTTAGGGTCCAGCCTCCATGGGGGTTAGGGTCCAGCCTCCATGGGGGTTAAGGTCCAATCTCCATGGGGTTAGGGTCCAATCTCCATGGGGGTTAAGGTCCAATCTCCATGGGGGTTAGGGTCCAGCCTCCATGGGGGTTAGGGTCCAATCTCCATGGGGGTTAGGGTCCAGCCTCCATGGGGGTTAAGGTCCAATCTCTATGGGGGTTAAGGTCCAATCTCCATGGGGTTAGGGTCCAATCTCCATGGGGTTAGGGTCCAATCTCCATGGGGGTTAGGGTCCAATCTCCATGGGGGTTAGGGTCCATCCTCCATGGGGGTTCTCCAAGGGGGTCCAATCTCCATGGGGGTTAAGGTCCAATCTCCATGGGGGTTAAGGTCCAATCTCCATGGGGGTTAGGGTCCAATCTCCATGGGGGTTAGGGTCCAATCTCCATGGGGGTTAGGGTCCAATCTCCATGGGGGTTAAGGTCCAATCTCCATGGGGGTTAAGGTCCAATCTCCATGGGGGTTAGGGTCCAATCTCCATGGGGGTTAGGGTCCAATCTCCATGGGGGTTAGGGTCCAATCTCCATGGGGGTTAGGGTCCAATCTCCATGGGGGTTAGGGTCCAGCCTCCATGGGGGTTAGGGTCCAATCTCCATGGGGGTTAGGGTCCAGCCTCCATGGGGGTTAGGGTACAATCAACATGGGGGTTAGGGTCCAATCTCCTTGGGGGTTAGGGTCCAGCCTCCATGGGGGTTAAGGTCCAATCTCCATGGGGGTTAAGGTCCAATCTCCATGGGGGTTAAGGTCCAATCTCCATGGGGGTTAAGGTCCAATCTCCATGGGGGTTAAGGTCCAATCTCCATGGGGGTTAAGGTCCAATCTCCATGGGGGTTAACGTCCAATCTCCATGGGGGTTAGGGTCCCAATCTCCATGGGGGTTAGGGTCCAATCTCCATGGGGGTTAGGGTCCAATCTCCATGGGGGTTAGGGTCCAATCTCCATGGGGGTTAGGGTCCAGCCTCCATGGGGGTTAAGGTCCAATCTCCATGGGGTTAAGGTCCAATCTCCATGGGGGTTAAGGTCCAATCTCCATGGGGGTTAAGGTCCAATCTCCATGGGGGTTAAGGTCCAATCTCCATGGGGGTTAAGGTCCAATCTCCATGGGGGTTAAGGTCCAATCTCCATGGGGGTTAAGGTCCAATCTCCATGGGGGTTAAGGTCCAATCTCCATGGTGGTTAAGGTCTAATCTCCATGGGGGTTAGGGTCCAATCTCCATGGGGGTTAGGGTCCAATCTCCATGGGGGTTAGGGTCCAATCTCCATGGGGGTTAGGTCCAATCTCCATGGGGGTTAGGGTCCAGCCTCCATGGGGGTTAGGGTCCAATCTCCATGGGGGTTAGGGTCCAGCCTCCATGGGGTTAGGGTCCAATCTCCATGGGGGTTAGGGTCCAGCCTCCATTGGGGTTAAGGTCCAATCTCCATGGGGGTTAAGGTCCAATCTCCATTGGTGTTAAGGTCCAATCTCCATGGGGGTTAAGGCCCAATCTCCATGGGGTTTAAGGTCCAATCTCCATGGGGCTTAAGGTCCAGCCTCCATGGGGGTTAGGGTCCAATCTCCATGGGGGTTAGGGTCCAGCCTCCATGGGGGTTAGGGTCCAATATCCATGGGGGATAGGGTCCAATCTCCATGGGGTTTAAGGTCCAATCTCCATGGGGCTTAAGGTCCAGCCTCCATGGGGGTTAGGGTCCAATCTCAATGGGGGTTAGGGTCCAATCTCCATGGGGGTTAAGGTCCAATCTCCATGGGGGTTAGGGGTCCAATCTCCATGGGGGTTAGGGTCCAGCCTCCATGGGGGTTAGGGGTGTCCAGCCTCCATGGGGGTTAGGGTCCAGCCTCCATGGGGGTTAGGGTCCAGCCTCCATGGGGGTTAGGGTCCAATCTCCATGGGGGTTAGGGTCCAATCTCCATGGGGGTTAGGGTCCAGCCTCCATGGGGGTTAAGGTCCAATCTCCATGGGGGTTAAGGTCCAATCTCCATGGGGTTAGGGTCCAATCTCCATGGGGGTTAAGGTCCAATCTCCATGGGGGTTAGGGTCTAGCCTCCATGGGGGTTAGGGTCCAATCTCCATGGGGGTTAGGGTCCAGCCTCCATGGGGGTTAAGGTCCAATCTCTATGGGGGTTAAGGTCCAATCTCCATGGGGTTAGGGTCCAATCTCCATGGGGGTTAGGGTCCAATCTCCATGGGGGTTAGGGTCCAATCTCCATGGGGGTTAGGTCCATCCTCCATGGGGGTTAAGGTCCAATCTCCATGGGGGTTAAGGTCCAATCTCCATGGGGGTTAAGGTTCAATCTCCATGGGGGTTAGGGTCCAATCTCCATGGGGGTTAGGGTCCAATCTCCATGGGGGTTAGGGTCCAATCTCCATGGGGGTTAGGGTCCAATCTCCATGGGGGTTAAGGTCTAATCTCCATGGGGGTTAGGGTCCAATCTCCATGGGGGTTAGGGTCCAATCTCCATGGGGGTTAGGGTCCAATCTCCAGGGGGTTAGGGTCCAATCTCCATGGGGGTTAGGGTCCAATCTCCATGGGGGTTCCATGGGGTCCAATCTCCATGGGGGTTAGGGTCCAATCTCCATGGGGGTTAGGGTCCAATCTCCATGGGGGTTAGGGTCCAATCTCCATGGGGGTTAGGGTCCAGCCTCCATGGGGGTTAGGGTACAATCAACATGGGGGTTAGGGTCCAATCTCCTTGGGGGTTAGGGTCCAGCCTCCATGGGGGTTAAGGTCCAATCTCCATGGGGGTTAAGGTCCAATCTCCATGGGGGTTAAGGTCCAATCTCCATGGGGGTTAAGGTCCAATCTCCATGGGGGTTAAGGTCCAATCTCCGTGGGGGTTAAGGTCCAATCTCCATGGGGGTTAACGTCCAATCTCCATGGGGGTTAGGGTCCAATCTCCATGGGGGTTAGGGTCCAATCTCCATGGGGGTTAGGGTCCAATCTCCATGGGGGTTAGGGTCCAATCTCCATGGGGGTTAGGGTCCAGCCTCCATGGGGGTTAAGGTCCAATCTCCATGGGGGTTAAGGTCCAATCTCCATGGGGGTTAAGGTCCAATCTCCATGGGGGTTAAGGTCCAATCTCCATGGGGGTTAAGGTCCAGCTCTACAACACTGTGGGGTCATCTCCATGGGGGTTAAGGTCCAATCTCCATGGGGGTTAAGGTTCCAATCTCCATGGGGGTTAAGGTCCAATCTCCATGGTGGTTAAGGTCTAATCTCCATGGGGGTTAGGGTCCAATCTCCATGGGGGTTAGGGTCCAATCTCCATGGGGGTTAGGGTCCAATCTCCATGGGGGTTAGGGTCCAATCTCCATGGGGGTTAGCGTCCAATCTCCATGGGGGTTAGGGTCCAGCCTCCATGGGGGTTAGGGTCCAATCTCCATGGGGGTTAGGGTCCAGCCTCCATGGGGTTAGGGTCCAATCTCCATGGGGGTTAGGGTCCAATCTCCATGGGGTTTAAGGTCCAATCTCCATGGGGGTTAGGTGCAATCTCCATGGGGGTTAGGGTCCAGCCTCCATGGGGGTTAGGGTCCAATCTCCATGGGGGTTAGGGTCCAATCTCCATGGGGTTTAAGGTCCAATCTCCATGGGGTTAGGTGAGCAATCTCCATGGGGGTTAGGGTCCAGCCTCCATGGGGGTTAGGGTCCAATCTCCATGGGGTTTAAGGTTCAATCTCCATGGGGCTTAAGGTCCACTCTTCATGGGGGTTAAGGTCCAATCTCCATGGGTTAAGGTTCAATCTCTGCTCTACTCCAGCTTAAATGCAGATGCTATTACGTGCTTTCTCCTGCTCTACTGAAATGAATTGTCCTTCAAGCAGTGATTAAGTGGTTTTGTGTGGTTTATGAAAAAGGAAGTTGTTTCAGCATAACGATGTCGTGAGGCACTGGAAAAACCTTGATAGTGGAGCTTGAATAAATTAAGGCCTTTGACAGAAGGAAGTCACAAAAATGGAAACAGTATAATGTGTGACTGATTGGGGACTCAGGGTCTAACCAGAGGTTCCAGTTCTACCACACTGTGGTGGGGACTCAGGGTTTAACCAGAGGTTCCAGTTCTACCACACTGTGGTGGGGACTCAGGGTTTAACCAGAGGTTCCAGTTCTACCACACTGTGGTGGGGACTCAGGGTTTAACCAGAGGTTCCAGTTCTACCACACTGTGGTGGGGACTCAGGGTTTAACCAGAGGTTCCAGTTCTACCACACTGTGGAGGGGACTCAGGGTTTAACCAGAGGTTCCAGTTCTACCACACTGTGGAGGGGACTCGGGTTTAACCAGAGGTTCCAGTTCTACCACACTGTGGAGGGGACTCGGGGTTTAACCAGAGGTTCCAGCTCTACAACACTGTGGTTCCATCCTAAAAGGCTCACTGTACCCGATATAGTGCACTCCCTTTGAACCAAGGCCCATACGGTGCCATTTGGAATGCACTCTGAGTTAGCCAAGTGGAGATGTGATCTGGGGGGAGACTTGTATAAACCACGATGGTCGCCAGACCAATATACTTTGTGTCTGGCTACGCCTGGGCTCCATGGAAATCCCAAATATGAAGAAGAACTGGGAAATTAGGGACAGGAGGAAGTGGTCACTAAGGGTACGTCCCAAATGGCTCCCTATCTAGTGTGCACTACTTTTGACCCGGACCTATCATGCACTATATATATATATATATATATAGGGTGCCGTTTGGGAAGCAGACCTACTATACTATGCTGGAAAGTTCCCAGAATTCCCCCGAGGAGTGAGATGAGAGGAATATTTCAAAGGAGACGTGTTTATGAATCCAGTCATGTGATATGCCTCTGGTTAGTGTTTGAGGTGAAGGAACGTTGGAGGGAAGGAATGCCCTTTATTGGGCGGAGAGAGGTAGAACGGGCTAGTCTTGGTGGATGTAAAATATAACTGGTTTTGGCTGCTTCTCAGCAGCTAGATTGGCAACCAACAGACAAGGCAGTTTGTTAAACAGTTCCTCTTGATCAGGGTTGTTTATAGGTGATGGGATATTTGGTAACAAAAACAACTGTTGGAAACATGTTAAAGTACATGAAGTACATGCTGTTCTGTTCCTGTTGGAAACATGTTAAAGTACATGCTGTTCTGTTCCTGTTGGAAACATGTTAAAGTACATGCTGTTCTGTTCCTGTTGGAAACATGTTAAAGTACATGAAGTACATGCTGTTCTGTCCCCATTGGAAACATGTTAAAGTACATGAAGTACATGCTGTTCTGTTCCCATTGGAAACATGTTAAAGTACATGAAGTACATGCTGTTCTGTCCCCATTGGAAACATGTTAAAGTACATGAAGTACATGCTGTTCTGTTCCCATTGGAAACATGTTAAAGTACATGAAGTACATGCTGTTCTGTTCCTGTTGGAAACATGTTAAAGTACATGCTGTTCTGTTCCCATTGGAAACATGTTAAAGTACATGAAGTACATGCTGTTCTGTCCCCATTGGAAACATGTTAAAGTACATGAAGTACATGCTGTTCTGTTCCCATTGGAAACATGTTAAAGTACATGAAGTACATGCTGTTCTGTCCCCATTGGAAACATGTTAAAGTACATGAAGTACATGCTGTTCTGTCCCCATTGGAAACATGTTAAAGTACATGAAGTACATGCTGTTCTGTTCCTATTGGAAACATGTTAAAGTACATGAAGTACATGCTGTTCTGTCCCCATTGGAAACATGTTAAAGTACATGAAGTACATGCTGTTCTGTTCCCATTGGAAACATGTTAAAGTACATGAAGTACATGCTGTTCTGTTCCCATGTTAAAGTACATGAATTGGAAACATGTTAAAGTACATGAAGTACATGCTGTTCTGTTCCCATTGGAAACATGTTAAAGTACATGAAGTACATGCTGTTCTGTTCCTGTTGGAAACATGTTAAAGTACATGAAGTACATGCTGTTCTGTCCCCATTGGAAACATGTTAAAGTACATGAAGTACATGCTGTTCTGTTCCTGTTGGAAACATGTTAAAGTACATGAAGTACATGCTGTTCTGTTCCTGTTGGAAACATGTTAAAGTACATGCTGTTCTGTTCCCATTGAAAACATGTTAAAGTACATGCTGTTCTGTTCCTGTTGGAAACATGTTAAAGTACATGAAGTACATGCTGTTCTGTTCCCATTGGAAACATGTTAAAGTACATGAAGTACATGCTGTTCTGTTCCCCATTGGAAACATGTTAAAGTACATGAAGTACATGCTGTTCTGTTCCCATTGGAAACATGTTAAAGTACATGAAGTACATGCTGTTCTGTCCCCATTGGAAACATGTTAAAGTACATGAAGTACATGCTGTTCTGTCCCCATTGGAAACATGTTAAAGTACATGAAGTACATGCTGTTCTGTTCCTGTTGGAAACATGTTAAAGTACATGAAGTACATGCTGTTCTGTCCCCATTGGAAACATGTTAAAGTACATGAAGTACATGCTGTTCTGTTCCCGTTGGAAACATGTTAAAGTACATGAAGTACATGCTGTTCTGTCCCCATTGGAAACATGTTAAAGTACATGAAGTACATGCTGTTCTGTCCCCATTGGAAACATGTTAAAGTACATGCTGTTCTGTTCCTGTTGGAAACATGTTAAAGTACATGAAGTACATGCTGTTCTGTCCCCATTGGAAACATGTTAAAGTACATGAAGTACATGCTGTTCTGTTCCCGTTGGAAACATGTTAAAGTACATGAAGTACATGCTGTTCTGTCCCCATTGGAAACATGTTAAAGTTGAAGTACATGCTGTTCTGTTCCCAAAACATGTTAAAGTACATGAAGTACATGCTGTTCTGTTCCCATTGGAAACATGTTAAAGTACATGAAGTACATGCTGTTCTGTCCCCATTGGAAACATGTTAAAGTACATGAAGTACATGCTGTTCTGTCCCCATTGGAAACATGTTAAAGTACATGAAGTACATGCTGTTCTGTCCCCATTGGAAACATGTTAAAGTACATGAAGTACATGCTGTTCTGTCCCCATTGGAAACATGTTAAAGTACATGAAGTACATGCTGTTCTGTTCCCATTGGAAACATGTTAAAGTACATGAAGTACATGCTGTTCTGTCCCCATTGGAAACATGTTAAAGTACATGAAGTACATGCTGTTCTGTCCCCATTGGAAACATGTTAAAGTACATGAAGTACATGCTGTTCTGTCCCCATTGGAAACATGTTAAAGTACATGAAGTACATGCTGTTCTGTCCCCATTGGAAACATGTTAGGACAGTTGTCCCCATTGGACATGGACAAACATGCTGTTCTGTCCCCATTGGAAACATGTTAATAGATATGCTGCTGTAGACTGGTCTGTTCTGTTCCTCCTGAATGAAACATGTTAAAGTACATGACATGGTCTGTTCTGTCTCCTGAATAATATGTTAAAGTACATGAAGACTGGTCTGGTCTCTGTCCCCATTGGAAACATGTTAGACTGGTCTGGTTTGCCTCCTGAATAGATATGCTGCTGTAGACTGATTCTGGTCTTGTGTCTCCTGAAGAGATATGCTGAGTAGACTGTTGGTCTCTTAGTCTCCTGAATAATATGCTGCTGTAGACTGGTCTGGTCTCTTAGTCTCCTGAATAGATATGCTGCTGTAGACTGTCTCTGGTCTGGTCTCTTAGTCTCCTGAATAGATATGCTGCTGTAGACTGGTCTGGTCTCTTAGTCTCCTGAATAGATATGCTGCTGTAGACTGGTCTGGTCTCTTAGTCTCCTGAATAGATATGCTGCTGTGACTAGAACTGGTCTGGTCTCTTAGTCTCCTGAATAGATATGCTGCTGTAGACTGGTCTGGTCTCTTAGTCTCCTGAATAGATATGCTGCTGTAGACTGGTCTGGTCTCTTAGTCTCCTGAATAGATATGCTGCTGTAGACTGGTCTGGTCTCTTAGTCTCCTGAATAGATATGCTGCTGTAGACTGGTCTGGTCTCTTAGTCTCCTGAATAGATATGCTGCTGTAGACTGAATGAACTGGTCTGGTCTCTTAGTCTCCTGAATAGATATGCTGCTGTAGACTGGTCTGGTCTCTTAGTCTCCTGAATAGATATGCTGCTGTAGACTGAGAGAAACTGGGTATGATGATTGAGTATGATAATGATGTTGGTTTTGTACACAACACATCCTGCATCATTCCCACAGTATCTCCATGACCCCCAAAACCTGACGATGAAAAGTATCGACTTGGGGAAACTAAAATTCAGTTTCTAAACAAACAAGTTGAGAGTGTTTATAACAAGCCGAAGGCCCAGACAAAGCCTCTCCTCTGTCCTGGCAAACCACCGTAGAACGGAGTCATATAATTAGGAGTTAGAATACGAGTTTAAAAGGATCTCTCTTAGTGGAACCAGCTGACGTGAGGACAGCAGAGTCCCTGTCTGTCTTCTGAAAACGGCTGAAAAGCCACATCTTCACTAAGTATTCTGATTAATCCCATAGCACCCCTTCCTTTATGGAGGAACAAGCACTGACTGTGACTGAGATATGTGGTTGTCTAACCTAGATATCTGAAGATGAATGTACTGACTATGACTGAGATATGTGGTTGTCTAACCTAGATATCTGAAGATGAATGTACTGACTATGACTGGTCTACCTAGATATCTGGAGATGAATGTACTGACTATGACTGGTCCACCTAGATATCTGAAGATGAATGTACTGACTATGACTGAGATATGTGGTTGTCTAACCTAGATATCTGAAGATGAATGTACTGACTATGACTGAGATATGTGGTTGTCTAACCTAGATATCTGAAGATGAATGTACTGACTATGACTGAGATATGTGGTTGTCTAACCTAGATATCTGAAGATGAATGTACTGACTATGACTGAGATATGTGGTTGTCTAACCTAGATATCTGAAGATGAATGTACTGACTATGACTGAGATATGTGGTTGTCTAACCTAGATATCTGAAGATTAATGTACTAAATACCTTCCTTCATCCTACCAACCATGACCAACCTTTAAATACTCTTCCTTCATCCTACCAACCATGACCAACCTTTAAATACTCTTCCTTCATCCTACCAACCATGATCAACCTTTAAATACCTTCCTTCATCCTACCAACCATGACCAACCTTTAAATACTCTTCCTTCATCCTACCAACCATGATCAACCTTTAAATACCTTCCTTCATCCTACCAACCATGATCAACCTTTAAATACCTTCCTTCATCCTACCAACACTGACCAACCTTTAAATACCTTCCTCTCTAGTGACTCCTCATTCTCTACCTGTCCTCCCTTGCCCCCATCCCCAAGGTGGTCTCCATGACAACAGACCTGTTCTGACACCGACCCAGAGTTCACCTTTGCGTTGTGTAATCACCATCAGAACCTCTTGATGCGTCAGAGCTCCTGAGTCCTAACGAGGAACCAGGGATCTATATAACTTCCATTGTGAGCAGTGAGATTCTCTCTAACGACACCTGTGTGGTTCTCAAACCAGACACGTTAGTTTCTGGCCAAGGACTGGCTGGGAAAGGACTGCCTCTGGGGTAGTAATAATGAAATCACTATTCTGCTGTGATGATACCATATACTGTCTCTATGTCTCTATTATATTTAATGACAGACCAGCACGATCTACTGTCTCTATTATAATATGACAGACCAGCTAGATCTACTGTCTCTATTATAATATGACAAACCAGCTAGATCTACTGTCTCTATTATATTATGACAGACCAGTTAGATCTACTGTCTCACTTATATTATGACAGACCAGATAGATCTACTATATCTATTATATTATGACAGACCAGCTAGATGTACTGTCTCTATTATATTATGACAGACCAGCCAGATCTACTATATCTATTATATTATGACAGACCAGCTAGATGTACTGTCTCTATTATATTATGACAGACCAGCTAGATGTACTGTCTCTATGTCTCTATTATATTATGACAGACCAGCTAGATCTACTGTCTCTATTGTATTATGACAGACCAGTTAGATCTACTGTCTCACTTATATTATGACAGACCAGCTAGATCTACTGTCTCTATTGTATTATGACAGACCAGCCAGATCTACTTTATCTATTATATTATGACAGACCAGTTAGATCTACTGTCTCTATTGTATTATGACAGACCATCAAGATCTACTGTCTCTATTATATTATGACAGACCAGTTAGATCTACTGTCTCACTTATATTATGACTTTTCCAGATAGATCTACTGTCTCTATTATAAAATGACAGACCAGCTAGATCTACTGTATCTATTATATTATGACAGACCAGCTAGATCTACTGTCTCTATTATATTATGACAGACCAGCCAGATCTACTATATCTATTATATTATGACAGACCAGCTAGATGTACTGTCTCTATTATATTATGACAGACCAGCTAGATCTACTGTCTCTATTATATTATGACAGACCAGCTAGATCTACTGTCTCTATTATATTATGACAGACCAGCCAGATCTACTGTCTCTAATATATTATGACAGACCAGCTAGATCTACTGTCTCTATTATATTATGAAAGACCAGCGAGATCTACGGTCTCTAATATATTATGACAGACCAGCTAGATCTACTGTCTCTATTATATTATGACAGACCAGCTAGATCTACTGTCTCTATTATATTATGACAGACCAGCTAGATTATGACAGACCAGCTAGATCTACTGTCTCTATTATATTATGACAGACCAGCTAGATCTACTGTCTCTATTATATTATGACAGACCAGCTAGATCTACTGTCTCTATTATATTATGACAGACCAGCTAGATCTACTGTCTCTATTATATTATGACAGACCAGCTAGATCTACTGTCTCTATTATATTATGACAGACCAGCTAGATCTACTGTCTCTATTATATTATGACAGACCAGCTAGATCTACTGTCTCTATTATATTATGACAGACCAGCTAGATCTACTGTCTCTATTATATTATGACAGACCAGCTAGATCTACTGTCTCTATTATATTATGACAGACAGCAGACTAGATCTACTGTCTCTATTATATTATGACAGACCAGCTAGATCTACTGTCTCTATTATATTATGACAGACCAGCTAGATCTACTGTCTCTATGTCTCTATTATATTATGACAGACCAGCTAGATCTACTGTCTCTATTATATTATGACAGACCAGCTAGATCTACTGTCTCTATTATATTATGACAGACCAGCTAGATCTACTGTCTCTATTATATTATGACAGACCAGCTAGATCTACTGTCTCTATTATATTATGACAGACCAGCTAGATCTACTGTCTCTATTATATTATGACAGACCAGCTAGATCTACTGTCTCTATTATATTATGACAGACCAGCTAGATCTACTGTCTCTATGTCTCTATTATATTATGACAGACCAGCTAGATCTACTGTCTCTATTATATTATGACAGACCAGCTAGATCTACTGTCTCTATTATATTATGACAGACCAGCTAGATCTACTGTCTCTATTATATTATGACAGACCAGCTAGATCTACTGTCTCTATTATATTATGACAGACCAGCTAGATCTACTGTCTCTATTATATTATGACAGACCAGCTAGATCTACTGTCTCTATTATATTATGACAGACCAGCTAGATCTACTGTCTCTATTATATTATGACAGACCAGCTAGATCTACTGTCTCTATTATATTATGACAGACCAGCTATTATATCTACTGTCTCTATTATATTATGACAGACCAGCTAGATCTACTGTCTCTATTATATTATGACAGACCAGCTAGATCTACTGTCTCTATTATATTATGACAGACCAGCTAGATCTACTGTCTCTATTATATTATGACAGACCAGCTAGATCTACTGTCTCTATTATATTATGACAGACCAGCTAGATCTACTGTCTCTATTATATTATGACAGACCAGCTAGATCTACTGTCTCTATTATATTATGACAGACCAGCTAGATCTACTGTCTCTATTATATTATGACAGACCAGCTAGATCTACTGTCTCTATTATATTATGACAGACCAGCTAGATCTACTGTCTCTATTATATTATGACAGACCAGCTAGATCTACTGTCTCTATTATATTATGACAGACCAGCTAGATCTACTGTCTCTATTATATTATGACAGACCAGCTAGATCTACTGTCTCTATTATATTATGACAGACCAGCTAGATCTACTGTCTCTATTATTATATTATGACAGACCAGCTAGATCTACTGTCTCTATTATATCTAGATCTGTCTCTATTATATTATGACAGACCAGCTAGATCTACTGTCTCTACAGACCAGCTGTCTCTATTATATTATGACAGACCAGCTAGATCTCTATGTCTCTATTATATTATGACAGACCAGCTAGATCTACTGTCTCTATTATATTATGACAGACCAGCTAGATCTACTGTCTCTATTATATTATGACAGACCAGCTAGATCTACTGTCTCTATTATATTATAACAGACCAGCTAGATCTACTGTCCCTATTATATTATGACAGACCAGCTAGATCTACTGTCTCTATTATATTATGACAGACCAGCTAGATCTACTGTCTCTATTGTATTATGAGAGACCAGCTAGATATTATGAGAGACCAGCTAGATATTATATTATGACAGACCAGCTAGATCTACTGTCTCTATTATATTATATTATGACAGACCAGCTAGATCTACTGTCTCTATTATATTATGACAGACCAGCTAGATCTACTGTCTCTATTATATTATGACAGACCAGCTAGATCTATGACAGACCAGCTAGATCTATTATTATATTATGACAGACCAGCTAGATCTACTGTCTCTATTATATTATGACAGACCAGCTAGATCTACTGTCTCTATTATATTATGACAGACCAGCTAGATCTACTGTCTCTATTATATTATGACAGACCAGCTAGATCTACTGTCTCTATTATATTATGACAGACCAGCTAGATCTACTGTCTCTATTATATTATGACAGACCAGCTAGATCTACTGTCTCTATTATATTATGACAGACCAGCTAGATCTACTGTCTCTATTATATTATGACAGACCAGCTAGATCTACTGTCTCTATTATATTATGACAGACCAGCTAGATCTACTGTCTCTATTATATTATGACAGACCAGCTAGATCTACTGTCTCTATTATATTATGACAGACCAGCTAGATCTACTGTCTCTATTATATATGACAGACCAGCTAGATCTACTGTCTCTATTATATATTATGACAGACCAGCTAGATCTACGTCTCTATTATATTATGACAGACCAGCTAGATCTACTGTCTCTATTATATTATGACAGACCAGCTAGATCTACTGTCTCTATTATATATGACAGACCAGCTAGATCTACTGTCTCTATTATATTATGACAGACCAGCTAGATCTACTGTCTCTATTATATTATGACAGACCAGCTAGATCTACTGTCTCTATTATATTATGACAGACCAGCTAGATCTACTGTCTCTATTATATTATGACAGACCAGCTAGATCTACTGTCTCTATTATATTATGACAGACCAGCTAGATCTACTGTCTCTATTATATTATGACAGAACAGCTAGATCTACTGTCTCTATGTGTCTATTATATTATGACAGACCAGCTAGATCTACTGTCTATATGTCTCTATTATATTATGACAGACCAGCTAGATCTACTGTCTCTATTATATTATGACAGACCAGCTAGATCTACTGTCTCTATTATATTATGACAGACCAGCTAGATCTACTGTCTCTATTATATTATGACAGACCAGCTAGATCTACTGTCTCTATTATATTATGACAGACCAGCTAGATCTACTGTCTCTATTATATTATGACAGACCAGCTAGATCTACTGTCTCTATTATATTATGACAGACCAGCTAGATCTACTGTCTCTATTATATTATGACAGACCAGCTAGATCTACTGTCTCTATTATATTATGACAGACCAGCTAGATCTACTGTCTCTATTATATTATGACAGACCAGCTAGATCTACTGTCTCTATTATATTATGACAGACCAGCTAGATCTACTGTCTCTATTATATTATGACAGACCAGCTAGATCAGACCAGCTAGATCTGTCTCTATTATATTATGACAGACCAGCTAGATCTACTGTCTCTATTATATTATGACAGACCAGCTAGATCTACTGTCTCTATTATATTATGACAGACCAGCTAGATCTACTGTCTCTATTATATTATGACAGACCAGCTAGATGTACTGTCTCTATGTCTCTATTATATTATGACAGACCAGCAGATCTACTGTCTCTATTATATTATGACAGACCAGCTAGATCTACTGTCTCTATTATATTATGACAGACCAGCTAGATCTACTGTCTCTATTATATTATGACAGACCAGCTAGATCTACTGTCTCTATTATATTATGACAGACCAGCTAGATCTACTGTCTCTATTATATTATGACAGACCAGCTAGATCTACTGTCTCTATTATTATATTATGACAGACCAGCTAGATCTACTGTCTCTATTATATTATGACAGACCAGCTAGATCTACTGTCTCTATTATATTATGACAGACCAGCTAGATCTACTGTCTCTATTATATTATGACAGACCAGCTAGATCTACTGTCTCTATTATGACAGACCAGCTAGATCTACTGTCTATTATGACAGAGACCAGCTAGATCTACTGTCTCTATTATATTATGACAGACCAGCTAGATCTACTGTCTCTATTATATTATATAGATCTACTGTCTCTATTATATTATGACAGACCAGCTAGATCTACTGTCTCTATTATATTATGACAGACCAGCTAGATCTACTTCTCTATTATATTATGACAGACCAGCTAGATCTACTGTCTCTATTGTATATATGACAGACCAGCTAGATCTACTGTCTCTATTATATTATGACAGACCAGCTAGATCTACTGTCTCTATTATATTATGACAGACCAGCTAGATCTACTGTCTCTATTATATTATGACAGACCAGCTAGATCTACTGTCTCTATTATATTATGACAGACCAGCTAGATCTACTGTCTCTATTATATTATGACAGACCAGCTAGATCTACTGTCTCTATTATATTATGACAGACCAGCTAGATCTACTGTCTCTATTATATTATGACAGACCAGCCAGATTTACTGTATCTATTATATTATGACAGACCAGCTAGATGTACTGTCTCTATGTCTCTATTATATTATGACAGACCAGCTAGATCTACTGTCTCTATTGTATTATGACAGACCAGTTAGATCTACTGTCTCTATTATATTATGACAGACCAGATAGATCTACTGTCTCTATTATAAAATGACAGACCAGCTAGATCTACTGTCTCGATTATATTATGACAGACCAGCTAGATCTACTGTCTCTATTATATTATGACAGACCAGCTAGATGTACTGTCTCTATTATATTATGACAGACCAGCTAGATGTACTGTCTCTATTATATTATGACAGACCAGCTAGATGTACTGTCTCTATGTCACTATTATATTATGACAGACCAGCTAGATCTACTGTCTCTATTATATTATGACAGACCAGCTAGATCTACTGTCTCTATTATATTATGACATTACCAGACCAGCTAGATCTACTGTCTCTATTATATTATGACAGACCAGCTAGATCTACTGTCTCTATTATATTATGACAGACCAGCTAGATCTACTGTCTCTATTATATTATGACAGACCAGCTAGATCTACTGTCTCTATTATATTATGACAGACCAGCTAGATCTACTGTCTCTATTATATTATGACAGACCAGCTAGATCTACTGTCTCTATTATATTATGACAGACCAGCTAGATCTACTGTCTCTATTATATTATGACAGACCAGCTAGATCTACTGTCTCTATTATATTATGACAGACCAGCTAGATCTACTGTCTCTATTATATTATGACAGACCAGCTAGATCTACTGTCTCTATTATATTATGACAGACCAGCTAGATCTACTGTCTCTATTATATTATGACAGACCAGCTAGATCTACTGTCTCTATTATATTATGACAGACCAGCTAGATCTACTGTCTCTATTATATTATGACAGACCAGCTAGATCTAGCTGTCTCTATTATATTATGACAGACCAGCTAGATCTACTGTCTCTATTATATTATGACAGACCAGCTAGATCTACTGTCTCTATTATATTATGACAGACCAGCTAGATCTACTGTCTCTATTATATTATGACAGACCAGCTAGATCTACTGTCTCTATTATATTATGACAGACCAGCTAGATCTACTGTCTCTATTATATTATGACAGACCAGCTAGATCTACTGTCTCTATTATATTATGACAGACCAGCTAGATCTACTGTCTCTATTATATTATGACAGACCAGCTAGATCTGTCTCTATTATATTATGACAGACCAGCTAGATCTACTGTCTCTATTATATTATGACAGACCAGCTAGATCTACTGTCTCTATTATATTATGACAGACCAGCTAGATCTACTGTCTCTATTATATTATGACAGACCAGCTAGATCTACTGTCTCTATTATATTATGACAGACCAGCTAGATCTACTGTCTCTATTATTATGACAGACCAGCTAGATCTACTGTCTCTATTATATTATGACAGACCAGCTAGATCTACTGTCTCTATTATATTATGACAGACCAGCTAGATCTACTGTCTCTATTATATTATGACAGACCAGCTAGATCTACTGTCTCTATTATATTATGACAGACCAGCTAGATCTACTGTCTCTATTATATTATGACAGACCAGCTAGATCTAGATCTACTGTCTCTATTATATTATGACAGACCAGCTAGATCTACTGTCTCTATTATATTATGACAGACCAGCTAGATCTACTGTCTCTATTATATTATGACAGACCAGCTAGATCTACTGTCTCTATTATATTATGACAGACCAGCTAGATCTACTGTCTCTATTTATATTATGACAGACCAGCTAGATCTACTGTCTCTATTATATTATGACAGACCAGCTAGATCTACTGTCTCTATTATATTATGACAGACCAGCTAGATCTACTGTCTCTATTATATTATGACAGACCAGCTAGATCTACTGTCTCTATTATATTATGACAGACCAGCTAGATCTACTGTCTCTATTATATTATGACAGACCAGCTAGATCTACTGTCTCTATTATATTATGACAGACCAGCTAGATCTACTGTCTCTATTATATTATGACAGACCAGCTAGATCTACTGTCTCTATTATATTATGACAGACCAGCTAGATCTACTGTCTCTATTATATGTCTCTATTATATTATGACAGACCAGCTAGATCTACTGTCTCTATTATATTATGACAGACCAGCTAGATCTACTGTCTCTATTATATTATGACAGACCAGCTAGATCTACTGTCTCTATTATATTATGACAGACCAGCTAGATCTACTGTCTCTATTATATTATGACAGACCAGCTAGATCTACTGTCTCTATTATATTATGACAGACCAGCTAGATCTACTGTCTCTATTATATTATGACAGACCAGCTAGATCTACTGTCTCTATTATATTATGACAGACCAGCTAGATCTACTGTCTCTATTATATTATGACAGACCAGCTAGATCTACTGTCTCTATTATATTATGACAGACCAGCTAGATCTACTGTCTCTATTATATTATGACAGACCAGCTAGATCTACTGTCTCTATTATATTATGACAGACCAGCTAGATCTACTGTCTCTATTATATTATGACAGACCAGCTAGATCTACTGTCTCTATTATATTATGACAGACCAGCTAGATCTACTGTCTCTATTATATTATGACAGACCAGCTAGATCTACTGTCTCTATTATATTATGACAGACCAGCTAGATCTACTGTCTCTATTATATTATGACAGACCAGCTAGATCTACTGTCTCTATTATATTATGACAGACCAGCTAGATCTACTGTCTCTATTATATTATGACAGACCAGCTAGATCTACTGTCTCTATTATATTATGACAGACCAGCTAGATCTACTGTCTCTATTATATTATGACAGACCAGCTAGATCTACTGTCTCTATTATATTATGACAGACCAGCTAGATCTACTGTCTCTATTATATTATGACAGACCAGCTAGATCTACTGTCTCTATTATATTATGACAGACCAGCTAGATCTACTGTCTCTATTATATTATGACAGACCAGCTAGATCTACTGTCTCTATTATATTATGACAGACCAGCTAGATCTACTGTCTCTATTATATTATGACAGACCAGCTAGATCTACTGTCTCTATTATATTATGACAGACCAGCTAGATCTACTGTCTCTATTATATTATGACAGACCAGCTAGATCTACTGTCTCTATTATATTATGACAGACCAGCTAGATCTACTGTCTCTATTATATTATGACAGACCAGCTAGATCTACTGTCTCTATTATATTATGACAGACCAGCTAGATCTACTGTCTCTATTATATTATGACAGACCAGCTAGATCTACTGTCTCTATTATATTATGACAGACCAGCTAGATCTACTACTGTCTCTATTATATTATGACAGACCAGCTAGATCTACTGTCTCTATTATATTATGACAGACCAGCTAGATCTACTGTCTCTATTATATTATGACAGACCAGCTAGATCTACTGTCTCTATTATATTATGACAGACCAGCTAGATCTACTGTCTCTATTATATTATGACAGACCAGCTAGATCTACTGTCTCTATTATATTATGACAGACCAGCTAGATCTACTGTCTCTATTATATTATGACAGACCAGCTAGATCTACTGTCTCTATTATATTATGACAGACCAGCTAGATCTACTGTCTCTATTATATTATGACAGACCAGCTAGATCTACTGTCTCTATTATATTATGACAGACCAGCTAGATCTACTGTCTCTATTATATTATGACAGACCAGCTAGATCTGTCTATTATATTATGACAGACCAGCTAGATCTACTGTCTCTATTATATTATGACAGACCAGCTAGATCTACTGTCTCTATTATATTATGACAGACCAGCTAGATCTACTGTCTCTATTATATTATGACAGACCAGCTAGATCTACTGTCTCTATTATATTATGACAGACCAGCTAGATCTACTGTCTCTATTATATTATGACAGACCAGCTAGATCTACTGTCTCTATTATATTATGACAGACCAGTCTAGATCCAGACCAGCTAGATCTACTGTCTCTATTATATTATGACAGACCAGCCAGATCTACTGTCTCTATGTCTCTATTATATTATGACAGACCAGCTAGATCTGTCTGTCTCTATTATATTATGACAGACCAGCTAGATCTACTGTCTCTATTATATTATGACAGACCAGCTAGATCTACTGTCTCTATTATATTATGACAGACCAGCTAGATCTACTGTCTCTATTATATTATGACAGACCAGCTAGATCTACTGTCTCAGACAGACCAGCTAGATCTACTGTCTCTATTATATTATGACAGACCAGCTAGATCTACTGTCTCTATTATATTATGACAGACCAGCTAGATCTACTGTCTCTATTATATTATGACAGACCAGCTAGATCTACTGTCTCTATTATATTATGACAGACCAGCTAGATCTACTGTCTCTATTATATTATGACAGACCAGCTAGATCTACTGTCTCTATTATATTATGACAGACCAGCTAGATCTACTGTCTCTATTATATTATGACAGACCAGCTAGATCTACTGTCTCTATTATATTATGACAGACCAGCTAGATCTACTGTCTCTATTATATTATGACAGACCAGCTAGATCTACTGTCTCTATTATATTATGACAGACCAGCTAGATCTACTGTCTCTATTATATTATGACAGACCAGCTAGATCTACTGTCTCTATTATATTATGACAGACCAGCTAGATCTACTGTCTCTATTATATTATGACAGACCAGCTAGATCTACTGTCTCTATTATATTATGACAGACCAGCTAGATCTACTGTCTCTATTATATTATGACAGACCAGCTAGATCTACTGTCTCTATTATATTATGACAGACCAGCTAGATCTACTGTCTCTATTATATTATGACAGACCAGCTAGATCTACTGTCTCTATTATATTATGACAGACCAGCTAGATCTACTGTCTCTATTATATTATGACAGACCAGCTAGATCTACTGTCTCTATTATATTATGACAGACCAGCTAGATCTACTGTCTCTATTATATTATGACAGACCAGCTAGATCTACTGTCTCTATTATATTATGACAGACCAGCTAGATCTACTGTCTCTATTATATTATGACAGACCAGCTAGATCTACTGTCTCTATTATATTATGACAGACCAGCTAGATCTACTGTCTCTATTATATTATGACAGACCAGCTAGATCTACTGTCTCTATTATATTATGACAGACCAGCTAGATCTACTGTCTCTATTATATTATGACAGACCAGCTAGATCTACTGTCTCTATTATATTATGACAGACCAGCTAGATCTACTGTCTCTATTATATTATGACAGACCAGCTAGATCTACTGTCTCTATTATATTATGACAGACCAGCTAGATCTACTGTCTCTATTATATTATGACAGACCAGCTAGATCTACTGTCTCTATTATATTATGACAGACCAGCTAGATCTACTGTCTCTATTATATTATGACAGACCAGCTAGATCTACTGTCTCTATTATATTATGACAGACCAGCTAGATCTACTGTCTCTATTATATTATGACAGACCAGCTAGATCTACTGTCTCTATTATATTATGACAGACCAGCTAGATCTACTGTCTCTATTATATTATGACAGACCAGCTAGATCTACTGTCTCTATTATATTATGACAGACCAGCTAGATCTCTATTATATTATGACAGACCAGCTAGATCTACCTCTATTATATTATGACAGACCAGCTAGATCTACTGTCTCTATTATATTATGACAGACCAGCTAGATCTACTGTCTCTATACTCTCTATTATATTATGACAGACCAGCTAGATCTACTGTCTCTATTATATTATGACAGACCAGCTAGATCTACTGTCTCTATTATATTATGACAGACCAGCTAGATCTACTGTCTCTATTATATTATGACAGACCAGCTAGATCTACTGTCTCTATTATATTATGACAGACCAGCTAGATCTACTGTCTCTATTATATTATGACAGACCAGCTAGATCTACTGTCTCTATATTATGTCTCTATTATATTATGACAGACCAGCTAGATCTACTGTCTCTATTATATTATGACAGACCAGCTAGATCTACTGTCTCTATTATATTATGACAGACCAGCTAGATCTACTGTCTCTATTATATTATGACAGACCAGCTAGATCTACTGTCTCTATTATATTATGACAGACCAGCTAGATCTACTGTCTCTATTATATTATGACAGACCAGCTAGATCTACTGTCTCTATTATATTATGACAGACCAGCTAGATCTACTGTCTCTATTATATTATGACAGACCAGCTAGATCTACTGTCTCTATTATATTATGACAGACCAGCTAGATCTACTGTCTCTATTATATTATGACAGACCAGCTAGATCTACTGTCTCTATTATATTATGACAGACCAGCTAGATCTACTGTCTCTATTATATTATGACAGACCAGCTAGATCTACTGTCTCTATTATATTATGACAGACCAGCTAGATCTACTGTCTCTATTATATTATGACAGACCAGCTAGATCTACTGTCTCTATTATATTATGACAGACCAGCTAGATCTACTGTCTCTATTATATTATGACAGACCAGCTAGATCTACTGTCTCTATTATATTATGACAGACCAGCTAGATCTACTGTCTCTATTATATTATGACAGACCAGCTAGATCTACTGTCTCTATGTCTCTATTATATTATGACAGACCAGCTAGATCTACTGTCTCTATTATATTATGACAGACCAGCTAGATCTACTGTCTCTATTATATTATGACAGACCAGCTAGATCTACTGTCTCTGTCTATTATATTATGACAGACCAGCTAGATCTACTGTCTCTATATTATGACAGACCAGCTATTATATTATGACAGACCAGCTAGATCTACTGTCTCTATTATATTATGACAGACCAGCTAGATCTACTGTCTCTATTATATTATGACAGACCAGCTAGATATTATCTCTATTATATTATGACAGACCAGCTAGATCTACTGTCTCTATTATATTATGACAGACCAGCTAGATCTACTGTCTCTATTATATTATGACAGACCAGCTAGATCTACTGTCTCTATTATATTATGACAGACCAGCTAGATCTACTGTCTCTATTATATTATGACAGACCAGCTAGATCTACTGTCTCTATTATATTATGACAGACCAGCTAGATCTGTCTCTATTATATATTATGACAGACCAGCTAGATCTACTGTCTCTATTATATTATGACAGACCAGCTAGATCTACTGTCTCTATTATATTATGACAGACCAGCTAGATCTACTGTCTCTATTATATTATGACAGACCAGCTAGATCTACTGTCTCTATTATATTATGACAGACCAGCTAGATCTACTGTCTCTATTATATTATGACAGACCAGCTAGATCTACTGTCTCTATTATATTATGACAGACCAGCTAGATCTACTGTCTCTATTATATTATGACAGACCAGCTAGATCTACTGTCTCTATTATATTATGACAGACCAGCTAGATCTACTGTCTCTATTATATTATGACAGACCAGCTAGATCTACTGTCTCTATTATATTATGACAGACCAGCTAGATCTATTATGACTGTCTCTATTATATTATGACAGACCAGCTAGATCTACTGTCTCTATTATATTATGACAGACCAGCTAGATCTACTGTCTCTATTATATTATGACAGACCAGCTAGATCTACTGTCTCTATTATATTATGACAGACCAGCTAGATCTACTGTCTCTATTATATTATGACAGACCAGCTAGATCTACTGTCTCTATTATATTATGACAGACCAGCTAGATCTACTGTCTCTATTATATTATGACAGACCAGCTAGATCTACTGTCTCTATTATATTATGACAGACCAGCTAGATCTACTGTCTCTATTATATTATGACAGACCAGCTAGATCTACTGTCTCTATTATATTATGACAGACCAGCTAGATCTACTGTCTCTATTATATTATGACAGACCAGCTAGATCTACTGTCTCTATTATATTATGACAGACCAGCTAGATCTACTGTCTCTATTATATTATGACAGACCAGCTAGATCTACTGTCTCTATTATATTATGACAGACCAGCTAGATCTACTGTCTCTATTATATTATGACAGACCAGCTAGATCTACTGTCTCTATTATATTATGACAGACCAGCTAGATCTACTGTCTCTATTATATTATGACAGACCAGCTAGATCTACTGTCTCTATTATATTATGACAGACCAGCTAGATCTACTGTCTCTATTATATTATGACAGACCAGCTAGATCTACTGTCTCTATTATATTATGACAGACCAGCTAGATCTACTGTCTCTATTATATTATGACAGACCAGCTAGATCTACTGTCTCTATTATATTATGACAGACCAGCTAGATCTACTGTCTCTATTATATTATGACAGACCAGATCTAGATCTACTGTCTGTCTATTATATTATGACAGACCAGCTAGATCTACTGTCTCTATTATATTATGACAGACCAGCTAGATCTACTGTCTCTATTATATTATGACAGACCAGCTAGATCTACTGTCTCTATTATATTATGACAGACCAGCTAGATCTACTGTCTCTATTATATTATGACAGACCAGCTAGATCTACTGTCTCTATTATATTATGACAGACCAGCTAGATCTACTGTCTCTATTATATTATGACAGACCAGCTAGATCTACTGTCTCTATTATATTATGACAGACCAGCTAGATCTACTGTCTCTATTATATTATGACAGACCAGCTAGATCTACTGTCTCTATTATATTATGACAGACCAGCTAGATCTACTGTCTCTATTATATTATGACAGACCAGCTAGATCTACTGTCTCTATTATATTATGACAGACCAGCTAGATCTACTGTCTCTATTATATTATGACAGACCAGCTAGATCTACTGTCTCTATTATATTATGACAGACCAGCTAGATCTACTGTCTCTATTATATTATGACAGACCAGCTAGATCTACTGTCTCTATTATATTATGACAGACCAGCTAGATCTACTGTCTCTATTATATTATGTCTATTATATTATGACAGACCAGCTAGATCTACTGTCTCTATTATATTATGACAGACCAGCTAGATCTACTGTCTCTATTATATTATGACAGACCAGCTAGATCTACTGTCTCTATTATATTATGACAGACCAGCTAGATCTACTGTCTCTATTATATTATGACAGACCAGCTAGATCTACTGTCTCTATTATATTATGACAGACCAGCTAGATCTGTCTGTCTCTATTATATTATGACAGACCAGCTAGATCTACTGTCTCTATTATATTATGACAGACCAGCTAGATCTACTGTCTCTATTATATTATGACAGACCAGCTAGATCTACTGTCTCTATTATATTATGACAGACCAGCTAGATCTACTGTCTCTATTATATTATGACAGACCAGCTAGATCTACTGTCTCTATTATATTATGACAGACCAGCTAGATCTACTGTCTCTATTATATTATGACAGACCAGCTAGATCTACTGTCTCTATTATATTATGACAGACCAGCTAGATCTACTGTCTCTATTATATTATGACAGACCAGCTAGATCTACTGTCTCTATTATTATATATGACAGACCAGCTAGATCTACTGTCTCTATTATATTATGACAGACCAGCTAGATCTACTGTCTCTATTGTATTATGACAGACCAGCTAGATCTGCTGTCTCTATTATATTATGACAGACCAGCTAGATCTACTGTCTCTATTGTATTATGACAGACCAGCTAGATCTACTGTCTCTATTATATTATGACAGACCAGCTAGATCTACTGTCTCTATTATATTATGACAGACCAGCTAGATCTACTGTCTCTATTATATTATGACAGACCAGGTAGATCTACTGTCTCTCTCTATTATATTATGACAGGCCAGCTAGATCTCCTGTCTCTATTATATTATGACAGGCCAGCTAGATCTACTGTCTCTATTATATTATGACAGACCAGCTAGATCTACTGTCTCTATTATATTATGACAGACCAGCTAGATCTGTCTGTCTCTATTATATTATGACAGACCAGCTAGATCTACTGTCTCTATTCTCTATTATATTATGACAGACCAGCTAGATCTACTGTCTCTATTATATTATGACAGACCAGCTAGATCTACTGTCTCTATTATATTATGACAGACCAGCTAGATCTACTGTCTCTATTATATTATGACAGACCAGCTAGATCTACTGTCTCTATTATATTATGACAGACCAGCTAGATCTACTGTCTCTATTATATTATGACAGACCAGCTAGATCTACTGTCTCTATTATATACCAGCTAGATCTACTGTCTCTATTATATTATGACAGACCAGCTAGATCTACTGTCTCTATTATATTATGACAGACCAGCTAGATCTACTGTCTCTATTATATTATGACAGACCAGCTAGATCTACTGTCTCTATTATATTATGACAGACCAGCTAGATCTACTGTCTCTATTATATTATGACAGACCAGCTAGATCTACTGTCTCTATTATATTATGACAGACCAGCTAGATCTACTGTCTCTATTATATTATGACAGACCAGCTAGATCTACTGTCTCTATTATATTATGACAGACCAGCTAGATCTACTGTCTCTATTATATATGACAGACCAGCTAGATCTACTGTCTCTATTATATTATGACAGACCAGCTAGATCTACTGTCTCTATTATATTATGACAGACCAGCTAGATCTACTGTCTCTATTATATTATGACAGACCAGCTAGATCTACTGTCTCTATTATATTATGACAGACCAGCTAGATCTACTGTCTCTATTATATTATGACAGACCAGCTAGATCTACTGTCTCTATTATATTATGACAGACCAGCTAGATCTACTGTCTCTATTATATATGATGACAGACCAGCTAGATCTACTGTCTCTATTATATTATGACAGACCAGCTAGATCTACTGTCTCTATTATATTATGACAGACCAGCTAGATCTACTGTCTCTATTATATTATATTATGACAGACCAGCTAGATCTACTGTCTCTATTATATTATGACAGACCAGCTAGATCTACTGTCTCTATTATATTATGACAGACCAGCTAGATCTACTGTCTCTATTATTATGACAGACCAGCTATTATGACAGACCAGCTAGATCTACTGTCTCTATTATATTATGACAGACCAGCTTAGATCTACTGTCTCTATTATATTATGACAGACCAGCTAGATTTGTCCAGATACAGATCTACTGTCTCTATTATATTATGACAGACCAGCTAGATCTACTGTCTCTATTATATATGACAGACCAGCTAGATCTACTGTCTCTATTATATTATGACAGACCAGCTAGATCTACTGTCTCTATTATATTATGACAGACCAGCTAGATCTACTGTCTCTATTATATTATGACAGACCAGCTAGATCTACTGTCTCTATTATATTATGACAGACCAGCTAGATCTACTGTCTCTATTATATATTATGACAGACCAGCTAGATCTACTGTCTCTATTATATTATGACAGACCAGCTAGATCTACTGTCTCTATTATATTATGACAGACCAGCTAGATCTACTGTCTCTATTATATTATGACAGACCAGCTAGATCTACTGTCTCTATTATATTATGACAGACCAGCTAGATCTACTGTCTCTATTATATTATGACAGACCAGCTAGATCTACTGTCTCTATTATATTATGACAGACCAGCTAGATCTACTGTCTCTATTATATTATGACAGACCAGCTATATTATATTATGACAGACCAGCTAGATCTACTGTCTCTATTGTATTATGACAGACCAGCTAGATCTACTGTCTCTATTATATTATGACAGACCAGCTAGATCTACTGTCTCTATTGTATTATGACAGACCAGTTAGATCTACTGTCTCTATTATATTATGACAGACCAGCTAGATCTACTGTCTCTATTGTATTATGAAAGACCAGCCAGATCTACTGTATCTATTATATTATGACAGACAGCTAGATCTACTGTCTCTATTATATTATGACAAACCAGTTAGATCTACTGTATCTATTATATTATGACAGAACAGCTAGATGTACTGTCTCTTTGTCTCTATTATATTATGACAGACCAGCTAGATCTACTGTCTCTATTGTATTATGACAGACCAGTTAGATCTACTGTCTCTATTGTATTATGACAGACCAGCTAGATCTACTGTCTCTATTATATTATGACAGACCAGCTAGATCTACTGTCTCTATTATATTATGACAGACCAGCTATATCTACTGTCTCTATTATATTATGACAGACCAGTTAGATCTACTGTCTCTATTATATTATGACAGACCAGCTAGATCTACTGTCTCTATTATATTATGACAGACCAGCTAGATCTACTGTCTCTATTATATTATGACAGACCAGCTAGATCTACTGTCTCTATTATATTATGACAGACCAGCTAGATCTACTGTCTCTATTATATTATGACAGACCAGCTAGATCTACTGTCTCTATTATATTATGACAGACCAGCTAGATCTACTGTCTCTATTATATTATGACAGACCAGCTAGATCTACTGTCTCTATTATATTATGACAGACCAGCTAGATCTACTGTCTATTATATTATGACAGACCAGCTAGATCTACTGTCTCTATTATATTATGACAGACCAGCTAGATCTACTGTCTCTATTATATTATGACAGACCAGCTAGATCTACTGTCTCTATTATATTATGACAGACCAGCTAGATCTACTGTCTCTATTATATTATGACAGACCAGCTAGATCTACTGTCTCTATTATATTATGACAGACCAGCTAGATCTACTGTCTCTATTATATTATGACAGACCAGCTAGATCTACTGTCTCTATTATATTATGACAGACCAGCTAGATCTACTGTCTCTTTATATTATAACAGACCAGCTAGATCTACTGTCTCTATTATATATTATATTACAGACCAGCTAGATCTACTGTCTCTATTATATTATGACAGACCAGCTAGATTTACTGTCTCTATTATATTATGACAGACCAGCTAGATCTACTGTCTCTATTATATTATGACAGACCAGCTAGATCTACTGTCTCTATTATATTATGACAGACCAGCTAGATCTACTGTCTCTATTATATTATGACAGACCAGCTAGATCTACTGTCTCTATTATATTATGACAGACCAGCTAGATCTACTGTCTCTATTATATTATGACAGACCAGCTAGATCTACTGTCTCTATTATATTATGACAGACCAGCTAGATCTACTGTCTCTATTATATTATGACAGACCAGCTAGATCTACTGTCTCTTTATATTATGACAGACCAGCTAGATCTACTGTCTCTATTATATTATGACAGACCAGCTAGATCTACTGTCTCTATTATATTATGACAGACCAGCTAGATCTACTGTCTCTATTATATTATGACAGACCAGCTAGATCTACTGTCTCTATTATATTATGACAGACCAGCTAGATCTACTGTCTCTATTATATTATGACAGACCAGCTAGATCTACTGTCTCTATTATATTATGACAGACCAGCTAGATCTACTGTCTCTATTATATTATGACAGACCAGCTAGATCTACTGTCTCTATTATATATATGACAGACCAGCTAGATCTACTGTCTCTATTATATTATGACAGACCAGCTAGATCTACTGTCTCTATTATATTATGACAGACCAGCTAGATCTACTGTCTCTATTATATTATGACAGACCAGCTAGATCTACTGTCTCTATTATATTATGACAGACCAGCTAGATCTACTGTCTCTATTATATTATGACAGACCAGCTAGATCTACTGTCTCTATTATAATATGACAGACCAGCTAGATCTACTGTCTCTATTGTATCTATTATATTATGACAGACCAGCTAGATCTACTGTCTCTATTATATTATGACAGACCAGCTAGATCTACTGTCTCTATTATATTATGACAGACCAGCTAGATCTACTGTCTCTATTATATTATGACAGACCAGCTAGATCTAATGTCTCTATTATATTATGACAGACCAGCTAGATCTACTGTCTCTATTATATTATGACAGACCAGCTAGATCTACTGTCTCTATTATATTATGACAGACCAGCTAGATCTACTGTCTCTATTATATTATGACAGACCAGCTAGATCTACTGTCTCTATTATATTATGACAGACCAGCTAGATCTACTGTCTCTATTATATTATGACAGACCAGCTAGATCTACTGTCTCTATTCTCTATTATTATGACAGACCAGCTAGATCTACTGTCTCTATTATATTATGACAGACCAGCTAGATCTTCTGACAGACCAGCTAGATCTGTCTCTATTATATTATGACAGACAAGCTAGATCTACTGTCTCTATTATATTATGACAGACCAGCTAGATCTATTGTCTCCATTATATTATGACTGACCAGCTAGATCTATTATGACAGACCAGCTAGACCAGCTTGTACTATGACAGACCAGCTAGATCTACTGTCTCTATTGTACTATGACATACCAGCTAGATCTACTGTTCCTATTATATTATGACAGACCAGCTAGATCTACTGTCTGTATTATATTATGACAGACAAGCTAGATCTACTGTCTCTATTATATTATGACAGACCAGCTTAGATCAACTGTCTCTATTATATTATGACAGACCAGCTAGATCTACTGTCTCTATTATATTATGACAGACCAGCTAGATCTACTGTCTCTATTATATTATTATTATGACAGACCAGCTAGATCTAATGTCTCTATTATATTATGACAGACCAGCTAGATCTACTGTCTCTATTATATTATGACAGACCAGCCAGATCTGCTGTCTCTATTATATTATGACAGACCTGCTAGATCTACTGTCCCTATTATAATATGACAGACCAGCTAGATCTACTGTCTCTATTATATTGTGACAGACCAGCCAGATCTACTGTATCTATTATATTATGACAGACCAGCTATATCTACTGTCTCTTTTATATTATAACAGACCAGCTAGATCTGTTGTCTCATTTATAGTACGACAGACCAGCTAGATCTACTGTCTCTATTATATTATGACATACCAGCTAGATTTACTGTCTCTATTATATTATGACAGACCAGCTAGATCAACTGTTTCTATTATATTATGATAGACCAGCTAGATCTACTGTCTCTATTATATTATGACAGACCAGATAGATCTACTGTCTCTTTGTCTCTATTATATTATGACAGACCAGCTAGATCTACTGTCTTTATTATATTTTGACAGACCAGCTAGATCTACTGTCTCTATTATATTATGACATACCAGCTAGATTTACTGTCTCTATTATATTATGACAGACCAGCTAGATCTACTGTCTCTATTATATTATGACAGACCAGTTAGATCTACTGTCTCTATTGTATTATGACAGACCAGCTAGATCTACTGTCTCTATTATATTATGACAGACCAGTTAGATCTACTGTCTCTATTGTATTATGACAGACCAGCAAGATCTACTGTCTCTATTATATTATGACAGACCAGTTAGATCTACTGTCTCACTTATATTATGACTTTTCCAGATAGATCTACTGTCTCTATTATAATATGACAGACCAGCTAGATCTACTGTCTCTATTATATTATGACAGACCAGCTAGATCTACTGTCTCTATTATATTATGACAGACCAGCTAGATCTACTGTCTCTATTATATTATGACTTTTCCAGATAGATCTACTGTCTCTATTATAATATGACAGACCAGCTAGATCTTCTGTCTCTATTATTTTATGACAGACCAGCCAGATCTACTGTATCTATTATATTATGACAGACCAGCTAGATGTACTGTCTCTTTGTCTCTATTATATTATGACAGACCAGCTAGATCTACTGTCTCTATTATATTATGACAGACCAGCTAGATCTACTGTCTCTATTATATTATGACAGACCAGCTAGATCTACTGTCTCTATTATATTATGACAGACCAGCTAGATCTACTGTCTCTATTATAATATGACAGACCAGCTAGATCTACTGTCTCTATTATAATATGACAGACCAGCTAGATCTACTGTCTCTATTATATTATGACAGACCAGCTAGATCTACTGTCTCTATTATATTATGACAGACCAGCTAGATCTACTGTCTCTATTATATTATGACAGACCAGCCAGATCTACTGTCTCTATTATATTATGACAGACCAGCTAGATCTACTGTCTCTATTATATTATGACAGACCAGCTAGATCTACTGTCTCTATTATATTATGACAGACCAGCTAGATCTACTGTTTCTATTATATTATGACAGACCAGCTAGATCTACTGTCTCTATTATATTATGACAGACCAGCTAGATCTACTGTCTCTATTATATTATGACAGACCAGCTAGATCTACTGTCTCTATTATATTATGACAGACCAGCTAGATCTACTGTCTCTATTATATTATGACAGACCAGCTAGATCTACTGTCTCTATTATATTATGACAGACCAGCTAGATCTACTGTCTCTATTATATTATGACAGACCAGCTAGATCTACTGTCTCTATTATATTATGACAGACCAGCTAGATCTACTGTCTCTATTATATTATGACAGACCAGCTAGATCTACTGTCTCTATTATATTATGACAGACCAGCTAGATCTACTGTCTCTATTATATTATGACAGACCAGCTAGATCTACTGTCTCTTTATATTATGTCTCTATTATATTATGACAGACCAGCTAGATCTACTGTCTCTATTATATTATGACAGACCAGCTAGATCTACTGTCTCTATTATATTATGACAGACCAGCTAGATCTACTGTCTCTATTATATTATGACAGACCAGCTAGATCTACTGTCTCTATTATATTATGACAGACCAGCTAGATCTACTGTCTCTATTATATTATGACAGACCAGCTAGATCTACTGTCTCTATTATATTATGACAGACCAGCTAGATCTACTGTCTCTATTATATTATGACAGACCAGCTAGATCTACTGTCTCTATTATATTATGACAGACCAGCTAGATCTACTGTCTCTATGTCTCTATTATATTATGACAGACCAGCTAGATCTACTGTCTCTATTATATTATGACAGACCAGCTAGATCTACTGTCTCTATTATATTATGACAGACCAGCTAGATCTACTGTCTCTATTATATTATGACAGACCAGCTAAATCTACTGTCTCTATTATATTATGACAGACCAGCTAGATCTACTGTCTCTATTATATTATGACAGACCAGCTAGATCTACTGTCTCTATTATATTATGACAGACCAGCGATCTACTGTCTCTATTATATTATGACAGACCAGCTAGATCTACTGTCTCTATTATATTATGACAGACCAGCTAGATCTACTGTCTCTATTATATTATGACAGACCAGCTAGATCTACTGTCTCTATTATATTATGACAGACCAGCTAGATCTACTGTCTCTATTATATTATGACAGACCAGCTAGATCTACTGTCTCTATTATATTTATATTATGACAGACCAGCTAGATCTACTGTCTCTATTATATTATGACAGACCAGCTAGATCTACTGTCTCTATTATATTATGACAGACCAGCTAGATCTACTGTCTCTATTATATTATGACAGACCAGCTAGATCTACTGTCTCTATTATATTATGACAGACCAGCTAGATCTACTGTCTCTATTATATTATGACAGACCAGCTAGATCTACTGTCTCTGTCTCTATTATATTATGACAGACCAGCTAGATCTACTGTCTCTATTATATTATGACAGACCAGCTAGATCTACTGTCTCTATTATATTATGACAGACCAGCTAGATCTACTGTCTCTATTATATTATGACAGACCAGCTAGATCTACTGTCTTCTATTATATTATGACAGACCAGCTAGATCTACTGTCTCTATTATATTATGACAGACCAGCTAGATCTACTGTCTCTATTATATTATGACAGACCAGCTAGATCTACTGTCTCTATTATATTATGACAGACCAGCTAGATCTACTGTCTCTATTATATTATGACAGACCAGCTAGATCTACTGTCTCTATTATATATATGACAGACCAGCTAGATCTACTGTCTCTATTATATTATGACAGACCAGCTAGATCTACTGTCTCTTTGTCTATTATATTATGACAGACCAGCTAGATCTACTGTCTCTATTATATTATGACAGACCAGCTAGATCTACTGTCTCTATTATATTATGACAGACCAGCTAGATCTACTGTCTCTATTATATTATGACAGACCAGCTAGATCTACTGTCTCTATTATATTATGACAGACCAGCTAGATCTACTGTCTCTATTATATTATGACAGACCAGCTAGATCTACTGTCTCTATTATATTATGACAGACCAGCTAGATCTACTGTCTCTATTATATTATGACAGACCAGCTAGATCTACTGTCTCTATTATATTATGACAGACCAGCTAGATGTACTGTCTACTGTCTCTATTATATTATGACAGACCAGCTAGATCTACTGTCTCTATTATATTATGACAGACCAGCTAGATCTACTGTCTCTATTATATTATGACAGACCAGCTAGATCTACTGTCTCTATTATATTATGACAGACCAGCTAGATCTACTGTCTCTATTATATTATGACAGACCAGCTAGATCTACTGTCTCTATTATATTATGACAGACCAGCTAGATCTACTGTCTCTATTATATTATGACAGACCAGCTAGATCTACTGTCTCTATTATATTATGACAGACCAGCTAGATCTACTGTCTCTATTATATTATGACAGACCAGCTAGATCTACTGTCTCTATTATATTATGACAGACCAGCTAGATCTACTGTCTCTATTATATTATGACAGACCAGCCAGATCTACTGTCTCTATTATATTATGACAGACCAGCTAGATCTACTGTCTCTATTATATTATGACAGACCAGCTAGATCTACTGTCTCTATTATATTATGACAGACCAGCTAGATCTACTGTCTCTATTATATTATGACAGACCAGCTAGATCTACTGTCTCTATTATATTATGACAGACCAGCTAGATATACTGTCTCTATTATATTATGACAGACCAGCTAGATCTACTGTCTCTATTATATTATGACAGACCAGCTAGATCTACTGTCTCTTTGTCTCTATTATATTATGACAGACCAGCTAGATCTACTGTCTTTATTATATTTTGACAGACCAGCTAGATCTACTGTCTCTATTATATTATGACAGACCAGCTAGATCTACTGTCTCTATTATATTATGACAGACCAGCTAGATCTACTGTCTCTATTATATTATGACAGACCAGCTAGATCTACTGTCTCTATTATATTATGACAGACCAGCTAGATCTACTGTCTCTATTATATTATGACAGACCAGCTAGATCTACTGTCTCTATTATATTATGACAGACCAGCTAGATCTACTGTCTCTATTATATTATGACAGACCAGCTAGATCTACTGTCTCTATTATATTATGACAGACCAGCTAGATCTACTGTCTCTATTATATTATGACAGACCAGCTAGATCTACTGTCTCTATTATATTATGACAGACCAGCTAGATCTACTGTCTCTGTTATATTATGACAGACCAGGTAGATATACTGTCTCTATTATATTATGACAGACCAGCTAGATCTACTGTCTCTATTATATTATGACAGACCAGCTAGATCTACTGTCTCTATTATATTATGACAGACCAGCTAGATCTACTGTCTCTATTATATTATGACAGACCAGCTAGATCTACTGTCTCTTTGTCTCTATTATATTATGACAGACCAGCTAGATCTACTGTCTCTATTATATTATGACAGACCAGTTAGATCTACTGTCTCTATTATATTATGACAGACCAGCTAGATCTACTGTCTCTATTATATTATGACAGACCAGCTAGATCTACTGTCTCTATTATATTATGACAGACCAGCTAGATCTACTGTCTCTATTATATTATGACAGACCAGCTAGATCTACTGTCTCTATTATATTATGACAGACCAGCTAGATCTACTGTCTCTATTATATTATGACAGACCAGCTAGATCTACTGTCTCTATTATATTATGACAGACCAGCCAGATCTACTGTCTCTATTATATTATGACAGACCAGCTAGATCTACTGTCTCTATTATATTATGACAGACCAGCTAGATCTACTGTCTCTATTATATTATGACAGACCAGCTAGATCTACTGTCTCTATTATATTATGACAGACCAGCTAGATCTACTGTCTCTATTATATTATGACAGACCAGCTAGATCTACTGTCTCTATTATATTATGACAGACCAGCTAGATCTACTGTCTCTATTACAATATAACAGACCAGCTAGATCTACTGTCTCTAGATCTACTGTCTCTATTGTTGTATTACAGACCAGCTAGATCTACTGTCTCTATTATATTAAGACAGACTAGCTAGATCTACTGTCTCTATTATATTATGACAGACCAGCTAGATCTACTGTCTCTATTGTAATGTTCCAGACCAGCTAGATCTACTGTCTCTATTATATTAAGACAGACCAGCTAGATCTACTGTCTCTATTATAATATGACAGACCAGCTAGATCTACTGTCTCTATTATATTATGACAGACCAGCTAGATCTACTGTCTCTATTATATTATTACAGACCAGCTAGATCTACTGTCTCTATTATATTATGACAGACCAGTTAGATCTACTGTCTCTATTATATTATGACAGACCAGCTAGATCTACTGTCTCTATTATATTATGACAGACCAGCTAGATCTACTGTCTCTATTATATTATGACAGACCAGCTAGATCTACTGTCTCTATTATATTATGACAGACCAGCTAGATCTACTGTCTCTATTATATTATGACAGACCAGCCAGATCTACTGTATCTATTATATTATGACAGACCAGCTAGATGTACTGTCTCTTTGTCTCTATTATATTATGACAGACCAGCTAGATCTACTGTCTCTATTGTATTATGACAGACCAGTTAGATCTACTGTCTCTATTGTATTATGACAGACCAGCTAGATCTACTGTCTCTATTATATTATGACAGACCAGCTAGATCTACTGTCTCTATTATATTATGACAGACCAGCTAGATCTACTGTCTCTATTATATTATGACAGACCAGCTAGATCTACTGTCTCTATTATATTATGACAGACCAGCTAGATCTACTGTCTCTATTATATTATGACCGACCAGCTAGATCTACTGTCTCTATTATATTATGAGAGACCAGCTAGATCTGCTGTCTCTATTATATTATGACAGACCAGCTAGATCTACTGTCTCTATTATATTATGACAGACCAGCCAGATCTACTGTCTCTATTATATTATGACAGACCAGCTAGATCTACTGTCTCTATTATATTATGACAGACCAGCTAGATCTACTGTCTCTATTATATTGTGACAGACCAGCCAGATCTACTGTATCTATTATATTATGACAGACCAGCTAGATCTACTGTTTCTATTATATTATGACAGACCAGATAGATCTACTGTCTCTTTGTCTCTATTATATTATGACAGACCAGCTAGATCTACTGTCTTTATTATATTTTGACAGACCAGCTAGATCTACTGTCTCTATTATATTATGACATACCAGCTAGATTTACTGTCTCTATTATATTATGACAGACCAGCTAGATCTACTGTTTCTATTATATTATGACCGACCAGATAGATCTACTGTCTCTACTGTATTATGACAGACCAGCTAGATCTACTGTCTCTATTATATTATGACAGACCAGTTAGATCTACTGTCTCTATTATATTATGACAGACCAGCTAGATCTACTGTCTCTATTGTATTATGACAGACCAGTTAGATCTACTGTCTCTATTATATTATGACAGACCAGATAGATCTACTGTCTCTATTATAAAATGACAGACCAGCTAGATCTACTGTCTCGATTATATTATGACAGACCAGCTAGATCTACTGTCTCTATTATATTATGACAGACCAGTTAGATCTACTGTCTCACTTATATTATGACTTTTCCAGATAGATCTACTGTCTCTATTATAATATGACAGACCAGCTAGATCTTCTGTCTCTATTATTTTATGACAGACCAGCCAGATCTACTGTCTCTATTATATTATGACAGACCAGCTAGATGTACTGTCTCTTTGTCTCTATTATATTATGACAGACCAGCTAGATCTACTGTCTCTATTGTATTATGACAGACCAGTTAGATCTACTGTCTCTATTGTATTATGACAGACCAGCTAGATCTACTGTCTCTATTATATTATGACAGACCAGCTACAGATCTACTGTATCTATTATATTATGACAGACCAGCCAGATCTAGATCTACTAGATCTCTATTATATTATGACAGACCAGCCAGATCT